>NC_061069.1:10144149-10186649 GCF_021917145.1 Hypomesus transpacificus
CCAGATCCCAGCCTCCAGACCCCGGCCTCCAGACCCCGGCCTCCAGACCCCAGCCTCCATACCCCAGCCTCCATACCCCAGCCTCCCAGAGGCTGATTCAGCTGGTATTAGTCCATCGCCACACAAGACTTAACATCTGCGCTTGACGAAAAACAACAACAACCTGGGATTATTTGATACCGACCAATGAGAGAGCCCCACCTCTTCACCATCTTCCTGTTTTCTGTGTGGAGCAGGGTGGTATTGGACGTCATACGAGGGGGGGGGGCGGGACTTCAAGACAGAAGGAGCTGGATGGAAGACCGGGGCTGCCCCTTTTCACCTCCCCCACCAGTCAGTTAAGATCTTTTACAGTTTTGAGAGAAAGTGATCTCACACTGTCACTCCCAAACCAAGCCCCGCCCCCCGCCAGCCTCCCTCTGATTGGCTGGGCTGGCTTCCCCTGGTGACTGCACTGTTAACATGATACACTGTGGATGATGCCTTACTCAACACACACACACACCGACACACACACACACGAGCGAGCCGAGACCAGACCAGCACCTCAGCAGTGACTGCATTGAGGAGCATCATGGCATGGGTTGTGGTCGAGCTCAGAGGACCACAAACTTTCATACAAAAAGTATAAGCTTCAGCGTTGCAAAAAGTATATACAAAAAAAGATAAAAAAAAAAAAAAGACTGTACAAAAAAAAAAAAAAAACGTTTCTGAAAGGTCTCCATCTGACTGCCTCTGTCACCAATGGTTTATCAAGCAGAGGAGGTAAGTAAGGTGTGTAGGGGGGGGGGGGTATTTTGTATGGCAGAATGGTAGAATATTTGACCCCTCCACCCCCCTTCATTCTGTAAAGTAATACTGTGTAAAGAGATATTGCGATCCCTAATATTTTTGGACGTGGCCTCTTTGTGAGGCCTGTTTAAAGGGTCATGTTACTGATAAGGTGGTTTTACATCTGCTGGTGTCCTGTTCGATTTTTAAACATTCGTTTTTTGGGGGCTGAAGAAAAGGATTATGGTAACTGACTGAAACATGGAACACAACGTAAGGAGCCGTCTCCTAGGAAACCTTCCAAAGAAACGGCTACAAGTCCAATAATGGACCCCTCGTTGTTTTATTTTAACCCTCGGGATGTAAAAAAATTATTATAAAAAAAATCTGAAGCGGGAGGGGTGTGGCAGGGGGTGGGGGTGGTTTAAAGGGATGTCATCTTTTAGTGACATTGTTTTGCCTTCTGTCCTATGGTTGTGGTGGATTATTTTCATTTTGTCCAATCACTCCTGAGAGCCCAACTCTTTGTCTAATAAGATGGACAGCTTTCAGAATTTAGTTATGTATAAACCCTTTAGCGTTAGCGTTTCTTTTACAAGGAATTGAGCGGATGAGTTTGAGGTTAGGTCCCCGAATTAGTTTAGCAATCCGATTTGGGTCGGAATGTAGGCATGTTTCCATGTGTAAGAGGGCAGCGAACGTGTGCTAAGCTAACACTAATGGGACTTGAAGCGGAGACCACACTTACAAGACGATCGTATTCCTTCTGTGAGAGGCCTGAAAAAACTAAAGCTTTCCTTGTATACGGCTCCAAAAAGATGTCGATTCTGTTGCCCTCTCCTGGTTCACACTGCCAAGGCTGAAACTGCATTTTAGGGGCCTTGTCGACATGACAGCTAATCTGAAAATATAAAACAATGCTTTGAATTTAGGTTCTTACTCTGCTGCACCATTTCAAATCTTTCTTCTGTTTTTCTTTTATTCTCCCTCTCCCTTTTCCCCCTCAATAAATGTTCCTTCTTTTTCTTGATATGTTTTGATGGCTGTGTGTGTGTGTGATGTATTCCAGATCTTACGATTGTGTGTGTGTGTGTGTGTGAGACGTTTGTGTTTCTTAACAAATGGACTCTGTGGGTCCTAAGTCTATAAAATCTTAAAGGTGCTGGTACACACACAAACTCTGAGGAAAGAACTTTTGTGTTTGTCACACATGGCCCACACATGACTCTGTACCCGTAAGCAATATTGCTGGTTATCATCACCCGTTGTCATTTATTCTGAAGCCTTTTGGATAACCGTTTGTCAGAAGTCTTCTAGGTGAGACTGTATGCACCATGCAGTGGACTACTTTTCGCTCAAGATTTTTTTATAGACTTTTTACAGATCAAAGTAGTACACTGAAGTGGCTAGGTTGCCTTTTGAAAGCATATTTTAAACTTCTGGGTCGTGTCTCCGTAGTGTAAAAGTGTCTCCCTGTTCTTGTCTCCTGTCACGGTTGAACCACACAGGGAGTCATATCTGGTTGACTTTGTCCACATTATCTTCACCTGTCTCAAGTCTACCTGTGTGGATGAGGAGAAAGGAGACGGTATGAAACGGTAGTCTCGAGATGCCGCCTTGCTCCTGGAGCTGTGTGGGGCTCGGTTTGGCGTCCTAGTGCAGCTGCATCGGTGCTGGCTTAACTACTACCTGCTTCTGTGTGACGAGTGGAACACCATTCTGTTTTTGTGGGTGCTCGCGCTGTTCTAAATGCAATGCATCACCCTGGGGGGGGAAAAAAACTATGTACAAGAAATGTTCCTATTTGTTTTGGGGTTTGTTTTCTGCTTTATCAAGTAATAATAATAAACTAATTTTAATCGCTTTCCTTGTCATGTTTATTTTAGTTAAGTCAGTGAAGAATTACCCGTTGATATGATCCAAAAAAAAACACTTTTATTGAGAACCAGGTGTTTGATCGTTAGATCGTTTTCGAAGTCTGCTGTATGGAAAAGACCTGACCACGTACGTCAACAAGTTTTACACAATAACAGGTCCATCTTGATTATTCATTTTTACAAAAACGCTTGTTTGACTCCAAACACTTCCGGGAGACTACTGTATTTCCCCTGTTCCTGAATGCGGTCCTCCATGTTCAGTAACCACTTTGGCGCTTAGAATGCCGTGGACCATCTTCTGCGGGACAGGTACATCTGAGAGGGCGTCTGCGTACTTGACGTTTTCTCTTCGTTCAAGCCAGCCGTGGGGGCCTCCACAGTAGCGCCCTCCAGCGCGACTGGTTTGGAGAGCGCAGCGCTGTATTGTTCAAGTTTAGAATGGTATGCGTCAGTCATTCGGTCGTGCCTCTCCAGCGTCGAATTCCTCTGCTCTTCAATGGCTTTGAAACTCAGGTCACAAGTTGTCTTTTCTCTCTGGTTTGCTTTGTGAGCGTACTTTTGGCTGGGTGTGAGGGATTTTCGTCTTTCCTTAGACATATTCACGTTTTCTTTCCCCCCGCTGAACGTTTGGCTTCCCCTGAGTATAGTGTTGGAGTGTGTGACTTTTAATTTCATAATACATTATCGTGATTTATGGGTGTACACATACAGTTCAGATAGTTGCCATGGTCCAAACCTGTTATTGGGCTACTTATCTTAGTTGCCAGGTTCAGGTTGCTTTATTGTTCAACATTTGTTTATGAAACTATTTGCAAAAGCCGTTAGTTCCCCCCCCCCCCCTCCCCTCGGGACATGCATACAGACTTCAAAAGAAATCGTGATAACACATCAATAATTGTTTGTTTTACAATTGAACCATGTTTAATGATACACTCATATCAAAGCCTCTTGTCTATTGCAGCCAAGACTGCTCTAACACCTGCTTTATGGTCGGACGGTTCGAGGGGCTGAACTGCAACAGAACTTTGATGCATTCTCGGCAAGGTCCGCTCACTGTTGAGTCTTCTGGGTAGACCAAGGCCTTGCGCTGGATGCGCGGGAGCTTGCTGACGTTGGTATCGTCGAACGGCATGCAGCCGGTGACCATGACATACAGAATAACACCTAGACTCCACACATCATATTTCTTCGGGTCGTACGGAACTCCAAGAAGAACCTCGGGCGGGGCATAGGCCGCGGATCCGCAGTAGGTGTTACTCAGTTCTGGGTAGCCCGCAGAAAACCTCCCAAAACCAAAGTCGGTGATCTTCACCTGATTGTCTATAGTCAGTAGTACATTTTCACACTTGAGGTCTCTATGCACAATGTTGTTTTCGTGAAGGTAGTCCACCGCGCTGACAATCTGGGAGAACATAGGCTTGGCCTGGTCTTCAGCGATGCAACTGACCTCTTGGATCTTTTGGAGTAAATCCGTTACTGCTGCCTCCATAACAATGTATAGTTTCCCGTTGCAAACTTCGATGAATTCGTGGACATGCACTATGTTGGCGTGTCGGACAGTTCTCAACAATGCTAGTTCTCTGGGTAGAAACTTGCTCACGAAGTCAAGAGGTGCCTTTCTACGGTCAACGATTTTGATGGCGACCTGTGAGTTGTGTTTCTGTGAGCTGGCAAGTTTGACTTTGGAGTAGCTTCCCTCGCCGATCGTTATCCCCAGTTTGTAACCCATCCCGCGCAAAACCTTCTCGTTGTGCATTTTTGAATTTGGCAGGTAGGTTTGAGTTACTGATCTTCAAAATGTGACCGGTTCATCTTGACATCAGGGGTCTTAGCCACAGCCCCTGAACAGTCAGCAACCAACTTGAATGACAAGTGCTGGTGTCTGATGTGGCCAAATTGGAACGACAGTAGCCTGTAGAAGGTGTTACTAAATGAACGGTGTTATGACGTCATAACCACCTGCCAGCACATGAGGTCATCAGGATCCTTCATCTCCCTTCATTGAGATTTGTTCCCCCCCCCCCCCCTTAAGAGATCTGATGGAACAGTTGGTGGACGTATTACGACGTACGCTAGAAAACTCATGGAAGTCCTTGGCCGCACTTTGTGCCTGAAATATATATCTTTTTTTATTCCTTCGTGTTGAACTGGACATTTTATTTATTTCCTCAGTTCTGTCCACAACAGTGTATACAACTGCTGGCTGTAGCTGCGTTCGTCAGCCACAGGGTGGCGCACTGTACCAACAATCCTTGCCAGTCTTATAGCGTTTCTGTTTCCAACAAATCTCTGCACAACGGACGTTCTTTTTTCGTTTCAATATTTTATGGAGACAATTTGCATAACCCATTAGGAGACAAAATATGTTTTATAATCACCGCAGCGTCTTTATTATAATATGACAAACTACAAATATGGCGCCCTATAGGTAAATATGAATCACAATTTGGTCCCTCAATGTTACAATACTGAAAATAAAATAACAGACCTTAAACTTTAATCTTGATCAGAAAAAATACTTGGCTGATTTAAGCTCCCAGCAAGTTATTTCACAATTTTCAGCCGGCCCCTGGAATGCAGACTATGAGAAATAGTGAGGGAGAGAGAGCAGGACTGACCTTTGTTAAAGAATGTGAGCTATTGTTTGTTATCTCGACCTAGTTAGCTAGACACTGCAGCCCTTGGCAACTTTTGGCACATGATTTGAGTTTGTTCTGTGTTGTTCTGTCTTCAGCCATGGAGAATACACAAAGTATATGTGCTTGTGTGTTCCCCACAGTCCCCCCCCCACATCCCATAGTACCAAAATCTGCAATCTTTAAGAGAGCACTCTTATTCAGTTAGCTGGGGTCACCTCTCAGCCAGGCTTTGTATATCCACATCAACCATTTGTTGCATGAAGTCGACAAGTACAACTGAGTCCAAACATGATGGCATCCTTCTGATGCTGCAGTTTAACAATGCAGCATGCAGCCTACGATGATGGTAATAATAATAGACATGGCTATCGTGATGAATGTTATTCTCAGAGCTGCTGAGTGATGCATGCCCCACCCTGCTCTAGATTCTCCTTCATTGGCTCGTTTGTTGAGCCGATGTGTTGGGTGAGAGGGGCTGGGGAAAGGGTGTTCTCTCTCTTTGTCTTTCTTTCTCTCTATCCCTCTCTCTCCCTCTCTCTCTTTATCTTTCTCTCTCTCTCTTCTCTCTCTTTCTGTCTCTCTCCCTTGCTCCCTCTCCGTCACTGGCTGACTGAGCTTCTACGAGCGCCACAGCCTGGACCAATCGTCTCTCTCTCACGGTGTCTCCCTGCCTGTTAATTGGCTGCCTCCCTCAGCCAGAGCAGCTGAGAAACACACCCAGCTGGCTTTATCAGAGAGCAAGCTGAAGCCAAGTAGAGAGAGAGAGACAGAGAGAGAGAGACATAGAGACATAGAGAGAGAGAGTGAGAGAAATAGAAAGTCAGTCAGCGAACGAGGGCACACGCGAGAGAGAGAAAGAGAGTGTAGTGTCTGTGAAGCAGTGCAGCTCGTTCTCCCCCCCTGTTGCTGAATCTTCGCAGTCTGACGGACAAGATGAACCACAGCTCCATAGAACCGGCAGAGACCATTGAGGCACTACGCTACATCAGGTAGGAGGAATCCACACAGGGGTGTTTGTTATGACCCTGTCTAATTCAGCTCTATTAGCATTAGAAAGGCAATAAGCGAGAGTGATAATGTAAATGCTAACTGTGAATAACGTTTCACACCCTGCTGGTGAACGTGAACTTAAACTGTGGTACCTATGAGAGGTGCAGGCAATTCTGTTATTCTGTGTGCGTCACACACAAGTTCAAAATGTGTGTGTGTGTGGCTCAGCTGATTGGTGTTCCGGCACTAAGACTGTGTACTGTTAGAGCTGCATACTCATCAGGTGCACACCACTTTTATTCAGCAGATGACACAACCTGCCACACAAAGTCAGAACACCGCCGCTACCCGAGTGTGTCTGTGAATGTGTGCGTAGGAGAGAGAGAGACAGGGAGAGGGGGCGTAGAGAGATCCAGTCAGAATGCCCACCTGTGACTCAGTCAGGACACGACAGTACAGGGAGGATTGCGACGACCCTCGAGTTCTCCGCTGAGGTCTAACTGTGTCAGATTGTACTATCAAAGTGATGGTTCTGTAATGAGGACTACCTGTGGTGTCAGCATTCTAACTTTGCACAGGGAATGCCCTCCTGTACGCACAGCAATGCATTGGACCCAGATATGTTACAAGGGTCCAACGATATGTGGCTTTTGTACATCTTTTTTAAATGTTTCTTTGGATAAAGGTGTCTGCTAAATGAATACAATTGAATATATTTAAAATGTAATACCTTATTCAAGTTCAATTCTGCATTTTAAGAAATGGGCACAATTTCAGTCTACAGATAATCAGATGATCTGATTGATTCTTTTGTCAAGTCTTTTATGTCTCCAAATCAAGACTCTTGATTGAGCTCCCGTTATTAAATCAGTCAGCCTTTGTTCATAAATACGGTGTTTTACACAACCTCACTGTGCAGCTCTGCTCTTAATTAGATTCAATAGACAGTAAATCAGGCTTTTTAATCAGGCTGCATGTTAGATGCACTGTACCTGGCACCAAACACACGCACACGCACACATCCATGTAGAGACACAAGTGATCACATGCTCTCTGTCACAAACACACGCACACACATCCATGTAGAGACACAAGTGATCACATGCTCTCTGTCACAAACACACGCACACACATCCATGTAGAGACACAAGTGATCACATGCTCTCTGTCACAAACACACGCACACGCACACACACACATCCATGTAGAGACACAAGTGATCACATGCTCTCTGTCACAAACACACGCACACGCACACACATCCATGTAGAGACACAAGTGATCACATGCTCTCTGTCACAAACACACGCACACACATCCATGTAGAGACACAAGTGATCACATGCTCTCTGTCACAAACACACGCACACGCACACACATCCATGTAGAGACACAAGTGATCACATGCTCTCTGTCACAAACACACGCACACGCACACACATCCATGTAGAGACACAAGTGATCACATGCTCTCTGTCACAAACACACGCACACGCACACACATCCATGTAGAGACACAAGTGATCACATGCTCTCTGTCACAAACACACGCACACGCACACACATCCATGTAGAGACACAAGTGATCACATGCTCTCTGTCAAAAACACACGCACACACATCCATGTAGAGACACAAGTGATCACATGCTCTCTGTCACAAACACACGCACACGCACACACACACATCCATGTAGAGACACAAGTGATCACATGCTCTCTGTCACAAACACACGCACACACATCCATGTAGAGACACAAGTGATCACATGCTCTCTGTCACAAACACACGCACACGCACACACATCCATGTAGAGACACAAGTGATCACATGCTCTCTGTCACAAACACACGCACACACACACACATCCATGTAGAGACACAAGTGATCACATGCTCTCTGTCACAAACACACGCACACGCACACACATCCATGTAGAGACACAAGTGATCACATGCTCTCTGTCACAAACACACGCACACACATCCATGTAGAGACACAAGTGATCACATGCTCTCTGTCACAAACACACGCACACGCACACACATCCATGTAGAGACACAAGTGATCACATGCTCTCTGTCACAAACACACGCACACGCACACACATCCATGTAGAGACACAAGTGATCACATGCTCTCTGTCACAAACACACGCACACGCACACACATCCATGTAGAGACACAAGTGATCACATGCTCTCTGTCACAAACACACGCACACGCACACACATCCATGTAGAGACACAAGTGATCACATGCCCTCTCCCCCCAGCCCTCTCCCCCCAGCCCTCTCCCCCCAGCCCTCTCCCCCCAGCCCTCTCCCCCCAGCCTTCTCCCCCCAGCCCTCTCCCCCCAGCCTTCTCCCCCCAGCCCTCTCCCCCCAGCCTTCTCCCCCCAGCCCTCTCCCCCCAGCCCTCTCCCCCCAGCCCTCTCCCCCCAGCCCTCTCCCCCCAGCCTTCTCCCCCCAGCCCTCTCCCCCCAGCCCTCTCCCCCCAGCCCTCTCCCCCCAGCCTTCTCCCCCCAGCCCTCTCCCCCCAGCCCTCTCCCCCCAGCCCTCTCCCCCCAGCCCTCTCCCCCCAGCCTTCTCCCCCCAGCCCTCTCCCCCCAGCCCTCTCCCCCCAGCCCTCTCCCCCCAGCCTTCTCCCCCCAGCCCTCTCCCCCCAGCCCTCTCCCCCCAGCCCTCTCCCCCCAGCCTTCTCCCCCCAGCCCTCTCCCCCCAGCCCTCTCCCCCCAGCCAGCCCTCTCCCCCCAGCCCTCTCCCCCCAGCCCTCTCCCCCCAGCCCTCTCCCCCCAGCCTTCTCCCCCCAGCCCTCTCCCCCCAGCCTTCTCCCCCCAGCCCTCTCCCCCCAGCCTTCTCCCCCCAGCCCTCTCCCCCCAGCCCTCTCCCCCCAGCCCTCTCCCCCCAGCCCTCTCCCCCCAGCCTTCTCCCCCCAGCCCTCTCCCCCCAGCCTTCTCCCCCCAGCCCTCTCCCCCCAGCCCTCTCCCCCCAGCCCTCTCCCCCCAGCCCTCTCCCCCCAGCCTTCTCCCCCCAGCCCTCTCCCCCCAGCCCTCTCCCCCCAGCCCTCTCCCCCCAGCCCTCTCCCCCCAGCCCTCTCCCCCCAGCCCTCTCCCCCCAGCTACTCTCATATCTGAACAAGTGCATGGGCTTGTGGCCTGCAAACACACATTTATGAAATGTAAACAATCTGGCCCTCATTTGTGCATGGTTATATACAGAGAGAGACAGAGAGAGAGAGTGAGAGAGAGAGAGACATTGATTTGTGTTAGCATCATGTACTCCAATTAGAGTACTCATCATGTACGCTAATCAGCTCTTCTTCTCCATATGAGAGCTAAATGATCCCAGTGGGTTTTCCCTCGGGGGTTTGTAAAATGATGGCTGTAGCCTCAGTTAAGATCATGTCAGGTATTAAGCCGTTAATGGTGGCTTTGAGCTTCAGTTTATTCTTACTTTGGAGGTTTACCTTAGGGGGCTCACGATTACTACCTGATGAATCAAGAGGGATTCCTGAAATAAACCCCTTACTGCACGAAATTACATCAAGGATTTAGAAAATGTATATTTTACATGTCATCCATGATAGATGTTCATCTACATTCCACTGAAGCATACAATATTGTCATAGCAACTGATCGCAGCTGGAGCCTTGCCAGAGTATTAGATGAACGCTGTGATAAATGAAGTCAGTTTCCATGGAAAAAATTGTATTTTGCCATTTATATAATGCCAGGGAGGAGAGCATGTAGACGGGGTGTGAGTGCTCCAGTGCTGGGGGACTAGGAGAGGAGACGGACTAGGAGAGGAGGGGGACGAGGAGAGGAGGGGGACGAGGAGAGGAGGGGGACTAGGAGAGGAGGGGGACTAGGAAAGGAGGGGGACTAGGAGAGGAGGGGGACCGGGAGAGGAGGGGGACTAGGAGCGGAGGGGGACTAGGAGAGGAGGGGGACTAGGAGAGGAGGGGGACCGGGAGAGGAGGGGGACCGGGAGAGGAGGGGGACTAGGAGAGGAGGGGGACCGGGAGAGGAGGGGGACTAGGAGAGGAGGGGGACCGGGAGAGGAGGGGGACTAGGAGAGGAGGGGGACCGGGAGAGGAGGGGGACTAGGAGCGGAGGGGGACTAGGAGAGGAGGGGGACCGGGAGAGGAGGGGGACCGGGAGAGGAGGGGGACTAGGAGCGGAGGGGGACCGGGAGAGGAGGGGGACTAGGAGAGGAGGGGGACCGGGAGAGGAGGAGGCTGCATGCTATTGTCAGCGGGGTGAGCAGGGCCTCAGCTGGGCATCTCTGTGGCTCACTGCCTCTTGGCTTCTCTGTCTCCTCTCATCACTGTCTTCTTTGATGTGGATCACTCAGATGGTCTCCCCCTCTCCCTCAACATCCTCCTTTTAAATACACGGGCACTCTCTCTCTCTTTTACTCTCTCTCTCTCTCTCTCTCTCTCTCTCTCTCTCTCTCTCTCTCTCTCTCTCTCTCTCTCCCTTTCTGACACACACACACACACACACAAAAGCCCATCCTCTCCAGTCTCCCTCATAGTCCCCATTAAGTACAGGTAGGCCTGGTGTGAATGTCATGAGCAGAGGTAAAGGTCAGTCACATCAATCCTGTGTGTCATCTGTCACCGTGGTTAATGACAGCGCCCCTGTGGCCCTCGCGTGCTTGAGCCTTACAGCTGTTGACCTTGCTCCTTCTTTTCCTTAATGGTCACCTCACCTCCTGCCCCTCACCTCCTGCCCCTCACCTCCTGCCCCTCACCTCCTGCCCCTCACCTACTGCCCCTCACCTCCTGCCCCTCACCTCCTGCCCCTCACCTCCTGCCCCTCACCTCCTGCCCCTCACCTCCTGCCCCTCACCTACTGCCCTTCACCTACTGCCCCTCACCTCCTGCCCCTCACCTCCTGCCCCTCACCTACTGCCCTTCACCTACTGCCCCTTACCTCCTGCCCCTCACCTACTGCGCTCTCCTCCTCACCCGCCCCTCTCCTCCGCTCCTCCTCACCCGCCCCTCTCCTCCGCTCCTCCGCTCCTCCTCACCCTCCCCTCACCTACTGCCCTTCACCTACTGCCCTTCACCTACTGCCCTTCACCTACTGCCCCTCACCTCCTGCCCCTCACCTACTGCGCTCTCCTCCTCACCCGCCCCTCTCCTCCGCTCCTCCTCACCCGCCCCTCTCCTCCGCTCCTCCGCTCCTCCTCACCCGCCCCTCACCTACTGCCCTTCACCTACTGCCCTTCACCTACTGCCCCTCACCTCCTGCCCCTCACCTCCTGCCCCTCACCTCCTGCCCCTCACCTACTGCCCTTCACCTACTGCCCCTCACCTCCTGCCCCTCACCTACTGCGCTCTCCTCCTCACCCGCCCCTCTCCTCCGCTCCTCCTCACCCGCCCCTCTCCTCATCACCTCCTCACCCGCCCCTCTCCTCATCACCTCCTCACCCGCCCCTCTCCTCATCACCTCCTCACCCGCCCCTCTCCTCCTCACCTCCTCACCCGCCCCTCTCCTCATCACCTCCTCACCCGCCCCTCTCCTCCGCTCCTCCTCACCCGCCCCTCTCCTCATCACCTCCTCACCCGCCCCTCTCCTCCTCACCTCCTCACCCGCCCCTCTCCTCATCACCTCCTCACCCGCCCCTCTCCTCATCACCTCCTCACCCGCCCCTCTCCTTATGTTTGATCACACCACCAGTCATATATTTATCTATTAAATACAGTCATCCATTACTTGAAGTGCACAAAAACAGGAGTGAGTCTGCCCGCCCGACCTGTCCGCCTGGATGAATGACTCCCTGGCCGTCCTGACAGCACTCTGCAGCCTACCCTAACCCTATCCATCCGTTTGTCCATGCGCCCGTCCGTCCGTTTGATTGATTCACATTGTTATTTCTCCACCTCCTTTCTTCCCGCCCCCAGTTGGCAGCTGGTTCTGTGGAGCTCCCTGTCTGCAGGAAGGCTGAGGTGTTTATTTATAGCTACAAGCTCCAAATGCAATAATGAAGGCAGAGGGAAGGGAGAAGCAGGCTTTGTTACCAGGTACTGTGTCGTGTGCAGGGGCTTCGGCCATTAAAGTCACATTAGGCCTAAGAGCACTCGATTTACCGGGTTCGAAGTGAGAGTGTGAACGGCATACGGGCTGGGGTTGGCAGGGGAGGGGGGGGCTTCCGGGGGGGTACAAATGGGGCCTGGTAGAATTGAATTATGAGACGAAAAAAAGGATGCCGCTCGTCTGATTCAATTTGGGGCTTTTCGGTCTGTTAAATGCAGGCGAGAGCAACTGACGAGCACTTACACAACCCCACACACACACATACACACAGATAAAGCCTCTATTTTGGAACAAGCGCTCTGTCACAGGTCCCCTGGGTGCGGGTGAGCGAGTTCTCCAGCTGCTCCAATGCTGAGCTGTTAGCTTTAATTTTTCTGTACTTCTAGAAGCTTCCTGCTTTTCTGACCACTCAGAAAAGACACCATAGGTCCACTCACGGGTCTGCTGACTCAGGCTATATACGTTAGTTGAAAAAGGAAGTTTGCCCAGGAACTGCTGGAGTACTGGACCAGAGAGGCAGCTACCCAATACCAATGAGCCACTGCTTGAAAGGCCAATAATTTGTTTGAGATGATTCAGATAGCTGTATGAGTTTGTTTTGTTTGTTGGATGTTTGAGTATTAGCCATGCCCTTTAAACCAGGCACACAGGGTTGGTGGTTTTCCCCCAATGTTCTATCTACCTAAACAATACTGGCAGGTCTGTGTGTGTGTGTGTGTGTGTATGTATGAATAAGCAATACTTTTTCATGGTTCTACTTCATAACTGATCATTTGAATGGATTGGGACTGCAGAGATACTGGGCTGATATGCATTATTGAACTATTTCTTCATTTTGTGCCTGTGTGTGTGTATATGTGTGTCTGTGTGAGTGTGTGTGTTTGTGTGTCTGTGTGAGTGTATATGTGTGTCTGTGTGAGTGTATATGTGTGTCTGTGTGAGTGTGTGTGTTTGTGTGTCTGTGTAAGTGTATATGTGTGTCTGTGTGAGTGTATATGTGTGTCTGTGTGAGTGTATATGTGTGTCTGTGTGAGTGTATATGTGTGTCTGTGTGAGTGTGTGTGTTTGTGTGAGTGTATATGTGTGTCTGTGTGTGTGTATATGTGTGTCTGTGTGAGTGTATATGTGTGTCTGTGTGAGTGTATATGTGTGTCTGTGTGAGTGTATATGTGTGTCTGTGTGAGTGTGTGTGTTTGTCTGTGTGAGTGTATATGTGTGTCTGTGTGAGTGTATATGTGTGTCTGTGTGAGTGTGTGTGTTTGTGTGTCTGTGTGAGTGTATATGTGTGTCTGTGTGAGTGTGTGTGTCTGTGTGAGTGTGTGTGTTTGTGCAGAGAATGGATGAATAATACAGAGATGGAGGCTTTGTATGAAAAGACAGACAGATTCTCCTCTCCTCCACATGCCTCTAATGAGTGTCACTGGCTGAGGCACGGATCATTAAGTGTGAGAACCAGCGTGAGTCAGACAGAGAGAAAGACAGAATGTGTGTGTGTTTTTGTAAACATGTAAAGTTCCAAGGTGATGTGCCTATGGTCCTTTTGCAGACAGATCATTCCTGCAACACAGGCTCTTTTCGACCCTAAATATCAAAGGTCGTCTAGATACCCTTCAGGAAACGTCTCCTCATTTCTCCATCCTCATGTCCGTTCCTTGTCGTAGATTTCCTCTCCTCTCCGTCCGCCTCTCCTCTGGGTAACAGCATCTCCTGCAGGATTCTCTCGCATGTTGTTGTAGGAGCAGAACCTGTGTGGGTTTGCCAGTCCTCCGACTTCAAACCTCGAGAACTTTGATGCGTTATATCTTCTTCACATGTGTGGACGCGAGGAGTAATGAGCGTAAAACAGAATCGTTAAGCATTTCCATGGAAACCGGAACGTCATTAAGCAGACCAGATAGATGGATACCCCATTTTCACCCAGCGACTGATACAGAGCTTTGAAGCAGCAGGCTTTAAAGATTTCCGATTGATCATGTGGATGAGTGAGGAGTAAAACAAGCACATTAGCAGAAGGGTTAGTGACGCGTAACTGCTGGTTTCAATCGAACGGACCCCCTGGCTAACAGCTCCACTGACCCTTTTAAGAAGGTGCGCTTCATTCGACGACCAAGGCCCGCCTGGGCTGCATCCTGTCTCTTTGATGCTCCTGCACCTGGGGGGGGGGAGAATCGGCATCCCTTCAAAACCGGCGTTTAATGTCTTCGCCCCCCCCCGGGCTTCTCTCCGTGTTGAATCCTCATCAAAGTGTTTAAACTGTGTGAGTGGCAGCAGCAGTACAATAATGCTGGAAAACAGCTCAGCTCAAACACAGGCTGCGAAAGACTGTTAATTGGCTAAATGACAGCCAGGCGTGTGAGCCTGTGTGTGTGTGTGTGTGTGCATGTGCGTGTGTGTATTAGTCAGCCTGATGGAAGCATATCAGTTCTGAAGGTATGTGGACAGCAAACTTGGTAAATGAGTTTTTCTCGGCTCGACAGACTCTCGGCACGTCCTTATCCGAGCTGCTGGATTACTGGATGAGGAAGGACAAGAGATAGTGGGCAAAAGTTGGAGGTGTGTGTGCGTATATGTGTGTGTGAGTGCATTTATGTGTGTGTGTGTTTTGCCTGATAGGGAGGTTTGAAGCAGTGGGGAGGCGTGGATGGTCGAATGAAGAGCAATCGTGCTGTACTTACCTCACCTCTTTCTCTCACTCTCTTTTATTATCTCCATGACAACAGCGAATGCCAAATTTCAGCAGGGGCAATCATTTGGACTGTCCCTGGAGCTATTTCAGGAGGTCTATGAAAACATTTAGGATGGATTATGGATTTAAAATTCCATAATGTAGGACTTATTCCAGAACCTTCCTTCTCAACAAAATCTCCATGCCCTAAGAAAAACCTTCATTGCCCTTCAGTCACCAAGTAACCATTGGAAAATCTATTGACTTCAGTATGAAAAGTTACAAAATCCTGTCTTTTGTTACGTCATGGTGCACATCATTTCCAATTTCTGTATGAGAAGTTGAGGTGTGGGAAAAGGATAGATTTGCGTTCAAAGCTATTGCATTTTTTTGACTGTGATAAGCTGTGCTCCCAGGACCCAGTCGAGTGTGACCAGGCAAATACAGGATTCTGACCTATGACTATGAAACACAACCAGTCGCATTCATGGAAGAACATTGAGGTTACTAAGCGACAGCCAATCAGGGCACATTAGAAAGCGTAGAACCAAGACCTTGTTTCGAGCACTCAGTCGAGAGGATGATGCTCCCAGCTGTGGTAGTAGGTATGGGTCTCCGTGCAGTTGTCGAGCAAGCCGACGATTAGCCCCGCTAATTAGCCCCGCCCACCGTTCACGGTCTAGCTCTAGAACGCTCTTAGAACGTTCCTAAGAACCTTTTAGCGTTAAGAGCTTCTTAACAAATCTGGGAAACCCGGCCATTTATATTCCAGGCTCACGCTGCCTCGCGGCCGCGTCCGATGGCGAGAGCCGTTGGAATTCTAAATCTCGACTCATGGAGGCGTAACCATGGTTCCCCGGGCTGCGGCCAACGTTAGCCTGAACATGAATCATAGACGCGGGTCAAAGGCAAAGTCACATCATCGGACATGGCTGGAAAGAGTTGATGAGATGACAGAATGGGCACAGTGTCCATTAGTTGTTGTCTTCTTTCATCAGCTCGTTGAGTCCGAGGAGGGTCCTAACCTTGCCTGAAGTCCGTACGAAGAGGATAAGAGAGGTCGAGAGACATCCAAAGATAAACAGAGAGAGGTGAGGTGAACAGTTGAATAACAAGAAGTACGTTTAGGAGATCAAGACTGACTGAAAGAACACTAGTTGAGAGGAAGAAGAAGAAAAAACAACACAATCGTGTTTGTGTGATCTTTAAAAGATGATAACCTGGAAGATGTCACTCATTTTGTCGGCTATTAACACCTGTCACTCTCGTGCGTAAGATAGGGTTGCCATAGAAACCAGTTGTGGGCCTGTCTTGGCAGGAAAGGGGAAAAATATGACCCGGAGGTGTTTACTGTTGTGTGATTGTGTTGGTTCAATATACCTGTAGGGAATGCTTATTGATTTGTGAAACAATCACCTCTGAGGTTTATTGCAGATAAGAGGGAAACTGAAGATTTTATGTAACAGTAAGTAGAATGCTGGTGAGTGGGTGTGATTCTGTGTTTGTGGGGGTAGACACACTGTGTTTGTGAAGACAGTGTGCTGTATTTAATTAGCCTGTTCAGTTTATCTTCCTTCTTGCTCTTGGTTTATCCCTCTCTTTATCTCTGTGTCTTGCGTGTTTGTATGCTTGTATACTTTTGTGTGCGTGTCTATATTGTTGATTAATATTAAGTTAAGTATAGTAAATGTAGAGTGTGTGTGTACAAGTTTGGCGTGTGTGTAGGTGTGTGTGATGCTGTCACTAGAGGCATCCAGGAAGACTCTCCCGGGTAATTGGCTCTAGGGTCTCGCTCTGCTGATTTCTGATTGGAGCTCTGATGTGTCCTTGTTCACGGAATACCGAGATGGAATTCCTGATGATGTCAACGGTCGCTGTGCCTTTCTCATACCCCCTGTTAGTCACAACTCCCTGCCTTAGCAAGCAAAGACATCCTCTCTGGTCCCTTACAACAGCAACTCAACACTCCATGTGTCTATTTAGCAGACGCTATTATCCAAAGTAATGTAGTGCATTTAGAAGGTACAGCTGAAATGTAGGACCAGAAATGCACAATTTCAGTATTTCAATGGTTACTAAGGAAAACTCAACAATTGTAGGATGTGCTGTAATTATATGTTTCAAGAAGCACTCTGTTCTTCTTGAAACAATATGTTTCAAGAAGTCATGCCAATACCATCCAACACAATAAGTGACAGTCAATATGACTCTCTGAATTCTAATCTCTCGGACACCTTTAGCTCAGTGGGGGTTGTGCTGTTGCCGGGGCTGTGGGTGATTGACAGTTGCTAAGGTTCCATACCCCCCACTGGCCATATGTGGTGCTGGCGCTAACGATGAGAGACAGCCAGCGGATGGCCGGGGGAAACAGCCAATCAACACGCCACTCAGGAGCCGCCTTCCAGCCAATCACACACCAGGAGTGCAAGAACAGAGGGCTCTCGAGATGTCGAGATTGTTACATAACATCCCCCTGCCAGCCTAGGGGGCAGGAGGTGGGTATCATCTCTGCCACCCTTCCCCCCCTCACCCCTTCCACCCCAGGCCTTTAATAGAGGTCAGGAGTCTTTGTGAGGGAGGTTGCAGGGTGGGGAGATATACAAGGCACTGACATCTGGACGATGTGCACTATTTTTAGCCGCAAAATCCAAAAGTCAGATCGGATTTATCGAACCGGAGTCTTCTCCGATGTGGATTCCTCCAGACAGCTGCATGACAGGACATGTCATTATTCGGTCCCAGTCAGGTTCCCAGACCGCGAGCAACACTGTGCTCTCTGTCACCGTGGTTACATGTCATGTGGTGGTCTAGTTTGAACTCACTGCCTGAAAGACCTCTGTCTCATACAGGTCGAACCTAGGGATGTCACGAGAACCGATACTTACGGTACCTTCCGATGCTAAAATAACAAAACACCGACGATGCCATTTTTTTGAAGCACCGTAAGTACCGTGAGCGCCGATGCCAGATGTTAGCATCGGTGCTGCGTCTTCAGGAGTGTTCCAGTCGACGTTTACATTAAGAAAAACAAGATAACAACTGCTGCTTTAGCGATCGCCCCGCTTCGACTTGTTGACAAGAAAGGCAAAAAAAGTAGTTTGCGTTTGAGGCAGATGACCGTGGCGTTATAATTAATCCGCAGAAGCCATTATGCAAAAAATGCTACCGCAGTCTTCAGACCAAGGGGGAATACTTACAATTTAGCTAAGCACCTGAAAGATCGTCATCTGGATTTGTTTAAAGAATTCAAGGCAAGTTCTGATTCAGTTCCAGAAGAGGCGCAGCACCGATGCTAACATCTGGCATCATACAAAATAAATCAATGTTCGTTGAAGTTGCGGCGAAATTCTGAATACATCCAAAGCTCTTTTTCTGTTTGTTTAATCTGTCATACTAAAATACACGTTACATGATGTTTGAGATGGTGGGCACGTGTGTTACAATGGCTTATGTACATAGTTTAGGTTAGCTGTAGTTTTAACGTTAGCCCATAGCTTAGAAGGTAAACTCATGTCATGTTCATCTTGTTAGCTGAATGGCTTAATTGCACTTTATTATGTTGTGCTATGCTCTATTGCACATGTTTTGTATGTCTTTGTAGGACATTTTGCTATTTTTCAAATATTTTAAAGAAGTTCATGGTTCAAGTAGCCTACATGGAATGTTAGACAATCCTCTTTTTTTTTACCATGGTATCGAAATTGGCATCGAGAATCGTGTTTTTTTAATGGTATTGGCATCGACTACTGAATCTTTGGTATCGTGACACCCCTAGTCGAAACACAATATGGCTCACCATCCATTGCAGGGGAATCACTACCTTCCTGATCTAGGATATTACAGGTCCACTTGAAGCTACAGTATAAGGGATTTCAGGGATATATATATATAGTCAAGCTTTTATCCAAGGGATCAAGCTTTTATCCAAAATCTCAGTGTTAGTATTTCAAGACACTCATCTCTATTTATTTCTCTCTCTTTTTCTCTCTCTTTCTTCACATGTTCTCCTTCTGTTTCTCTCACTCTTTTCTCTGTGAGGTGTGTGTATTGGTGTGAATGAATGTGATGAGTAATGAGTGGTGGACATGCTGGCTGAGCACGCTGGATCAATGTTAACCAGAGCTGGTGTGTCTGTGGAGGGCTAACTTTAGCACCCTTCCTGTGCTCCCGTAGATACCTCCATTAGCTCTGCTTCCCAGGGTGACCAATGGGTTGTTCAAACATCCTGAACACACACACACACACATCCACATAAACAACCCTGCTGACAGGAACGATCCATTCTGTCCCTTCTTTCCAGTGTGCAGTGATCCAGCCTCGCCAGGTTAAGGTAGACAATACAAGACGATTTGTTTGTGGTGTCTTCCTGATATTGCTATTGCAGTTGTGAGGGAGAGTGTGTTGGGTATCATGGCCTGTGGCTTACACACACACACACACATACACACACACACACACACAATGCCTCCCCAAGCACCAACACCCATGACATTATTCACATCATGTATTCAAATGTGATGTCAGCGTGGCGTTTCAAACCGGCAGCATGGCCAGCACACCTCACAGGGAAGCTGTGATCTGGAGAGGTAGAGAGGTGCGAGGCTCACTCTGAGAACACCAGCAGAACCCCACCCCCCCCAGAGTTGAAACTCTACGACAACTAAATAAAAGGCTGTCAAATGTGTGTGTGTGTGTGGGGGGGGGGGGGGGGGGGGGGGGGAGGAAATTAGAACTCATAACTTTTCAACATCAGATGCAGTTTCCAAGCACACGTCCTTGAAGCCTTTGACAGTCCCTTAACTTGCTTTACGGCTCAGAAAGCGAGTGTGCTAAAGTACTGGCATTGTCAGCTAACTGCACCTGCCGTCTGTTGTCAAAGGTCGACTCTGAGCCAGGATAGACACGGTGGGGCCCCCATTTGGCTGTCATGATCCCCCCCCCGGCGCTCCACTCATCAATTATATAGACACCAGACAGATGCAGCAAGGTTGCCTCACCAGGTGTATGTGTGTGCGTGTGTGTTGTGTACAGGTGTGTGTGTGTGAGTGTGTGTTGTGTACAGGTGTTAGCTGTATATGGGCATGTCTTTGTATCAGTGGCACCGTTGTCCCACTTCTCGTCCCCCCCAGAGGAAACACCCCTCCTGGCCGCCCAGCGCAACAAATCCGTATGACTGATGAGGGATATCAGAGGGGCAAGGTGAGACACACAGCACTTGTTTGTGTTGTCGGGTTCTCCCCACAGGGAATCTCGTAGTGGTGTTCTCCTCCTGTGTCACCCCCTGGCCTGCGCCCAGAAGCATCTCATTCTGTCTCTTCATGGTCCATCCCTGCAGACCGGAGGCACTGAGTCCATCCACAGAGAAGATAATAAATCCTTTGAACAGGGGGAAACCTGGCCTAAATTAGCCTCTTTCCTCCCTCTACTAGACTCACACACTGTGGAAGAGCACAGACACTCTGAAGTCATCAAAACCTACAAACAATGAGTAGAATTCTCATAAATACTTGAAACCTTTTTTATAGAGGTTCCCAGGGAAAGGCTGTTGAAATATTTGGCAATACTGGCTACTTGACACACACGGAAAAGGTGTGTTCTGTAGTTTTTATTTAAGAAAAAAGATTCTGACCTTGTCAGTACCTAGGATATTTTAATTAGTGGAAGCACTAAATCCAGAGATTAGCGTAATCTCCGAAAAGTGTTTTAGTTCTACATGCCTGAAATGGTGGAAGAAATACCACACATTGGAGCGATGCCATATAGTTCAGTTTCAACCGTTTCCTGTCGATGGAAATGAAAGTTTGAAAAGCAAGTTTGATGTGAAGGAGCTGACAGACAGCTGAGGTGAGATGATGTCAGCAGCATGCCCCCTGGGGAAGTGCCTCTGTTGGAGCATCTAGCATCACCTGCTTCTCAGGGACCTGGCAGGGGAAGGGAGAGGGAGAGGGAGAGGGGGAGGGGGAGAGGGAGAAGCCCTTCTCATCACAACAACCTAACCTCATGCTCTCCAGGAAAAATGAGAAACAACAAATCACAGCTCTCTCTCTCTCTCTCTCTCTCTCTCTCTCTCTCTCTCTCTCTCTCTCTCTCTCTCTCTCTGTCTCTCTCTCTGTCTCTCTCTCTGTCTCTCTCTCTCTCTCTCTCTCTTAGTCTGGAGACGGTTTTGTTTGTCGCAGGAGAGAATGTTGTGTTGTACCTTATCCTGCATTCTCTCAATCTGTTAGATTCTCTCTGGAGGGGTGTGTGACAGCTTGGTTCATCGCGCCTCACGCTGCAAATCCAACAGCGAAGCCAAGATTTTATATTCCTCCTAGTTTTTCTACTGCTGTAAATATGAATAGAGAATGTTGCAGCAGAGAGATCTTGTGGTGTTTTGGAGAGGATGTAAGCTACAGCATCCTTTACCAGAGACATGTACGACCCTCGACCTGAGGGACCTGTGGGTTTGCAACACCAAAAGTCCCAGGTTCGAGTCCCGGAAGTGATCCACAACATCTGGTTCTCTTGACTTGTGAATAACAGATTCACTGAGCAGGTGAAGATTAATGTGTATTTGTTAGTTGTTAGTTTGAGGTGGGGCTGGGGGGGGTTGTGTTTGTGAATTCAGACCATCAGAGAGATGTCAGGGAAGTCAAAAAGGCAGAGGGAGATCATCGAATGCCTGGCTAGCCATGCCTGCCCTGGGCCAAACGAGAGCAGGAGACAGAAAGCAAAAAACACATGAGAACAAAATGGAGATTCAATGGAAATGGAAAATGCGACTGTGCTCAGAGAAGGTCAAAGGTAATGGACGGTCTCTCAGCTAGCCTCAAAACTCCTCGTTTTCCACCTCAGAATAGCAGCCTTTGGGGGTCAAGACAACCTTCTTGTCAAGTGCTATGAGAGCAGCCTAAGAGCTTGACGTGAACACAGGGAACACTTTACAACATCACCTTGCCAGGCTTCCAGGCACAGCTTCATCCAAGGGAGAGCTTACCTGTAGCTCCTTTTAGTTAGCGGTTTTGGCTCATACATAAATTCATAATTGTTTTTAACACACAACCAAATAAATCATGACTCGTTAAAGGAATGAGGACTGGGAGATTAGAATCCTGGTTTAAACTCCCAGACCCCATGCCCTGTTTATGAGTCACTTGGGAGAAAACGTGCCTGCTAAATGTAAATGACAACAGGCAGTTTAAATAGGACCAGAGGAAGGATATTGACGTTTTTCCTTCATTTACACGTCTCCTTCGGGATGGCAGGTTTGTCAATAGATGCCAAAATAGAAGTCGTCTTTTTCTCATCAGTTTTACTTGTGGTGCTGAGTCAGAAGCAAATGGAAAATGAAAGCAGTTTATCACGGTGTCCTGTTTGAGGTCCCTTTGTGGTTGTAGAAGACTCCCTCTCTTCCTGCAGTGCAATGAAACACTGAAGTGGATTGAAATACCGCTTTGAAGAGTCCGTTTAGACTCCAGCAGGTTCCACTGCAGGGTTGCTTTAATCTACTGGCTTTGACTGCTTTTTATTCAGGTTCTCCACAGTTGTCGTATTGCTTCAGTCATGTCATTTTCACCAAAGATCTTCCATTGATTTAGGGCGTATTTCTATGGTCCTAGACGTCAAGACTTATTACAGATGCTTTCACTTTCCCAAGAGCAATATTCAGTCTCATTAAGTGAGCTATAACTCACTTAAGGTATTGACTATTCCTACTGTTAGCAGAGGTAATGTGTATTAAGTGTAAAAGTTCTATTGACTGAACGGGTTATGCTACACTGATGGGAAGACTTCCAATGTAGTCCTCATTCTCTCCCGGTCTGTCTCTTCCCCCTCTTCCACAGACCCTTCCACCTTCCTCTCCTCTCCCCATCCTCCTCTCCCTCCCTCTCTCTAATCTCCCCCCTCCCGCTCTCTCTCTTCGCTCCTCCGTCCTCCCCTCTTATCTCCCCCCCAGCATCTGTCCCCTCCCCAGTCAGATCCTCCTCTCTCCCGTTTCCTGTCTCCAACATCTCTCAGAACCTCTGGAGCTTAGGACCCAGGAGCTTTGTGCCTAAGCCTGGCAACCCTGCCGTGGGATACCTCTCCTCTTCAATTGTTCCTCCAGACCTCCACAGCCAGCCACTGTTACCCAAGCGGGTGTGTCTAATATCGCACGGCGCTAATGAAATCCTTTCTTCCAGCAGTCGTTCTGAATAATTATGCAGTTTTTCTGGGATCTGCGGAGGCAGTCGTACGCGGCAGACAAACATGACAATAAGAGGGTGCGGTTTGCAAGAGTAATTGTTGTTCTTTATATGCAGGTGGGAACAACAGTTGGAATGTTATATATTAGTTTGCCGGAAGGTTCCATTTCGCTGATGTGTTCCAGCGTGTGTGCCTGAGCTAAAGACAGAGATGTTAATTGAGGTCTTAGATAGTTTTACTTCTTCTTTACCTCCCCCGCCTTCCGCTCCGTCTCCAGGAAGTGACAGCCCCCCCCCCCTGCCCCCGTCAACCCCACCTTTCTCTCTTTTTTTTTCTTCTCTTTCTTGCATCCCTCGCTCTGTTACCATGGTATCCAGTGCTCTGTGCATCTCTGCTGGACTCTGCTGGTTTCTCCGTTCTCTGATCCGTACCGACGTTCTCCACCGTCCCCACACGTCCCTCTTCTCCCTGCCCGGTGGAACGGCAGCACCACACCGCCCAGTGCTCCATCACTCCCCGTGTAGTGGAGCTGGGATTAGAAAGCCCCACTGTTTCATTTGACCTCCCCTGTGATTAAATGGAAGACAATCAAACCTGATTATTTAAATGTCACCTATTAGTGCACTTCAAAAAACCCTTAATTACTGTGCTGGAGCTGAAGCTGAAGCTGTTGCCCCCACCCAGACCACCCCCCCCCCCTCGACTCCACATGGACCCACACCTGGCTACTGGCAAGAGCTGTTTTGTAGGCAGTCCACCACTGTAGATATTAGCATCATAGTATATAGCTTATACAGAGCCCGAGTTACCATGGAGACCTCAGCTACGACTGAACAGTGTGATTGTGGTTCGTGTGCGGTGGACTTCTACTTCCTCTGCGGCTTAGTGGCGGTTCCCCAGCGGTCCTGATGGGCCGTCAAAGTGCTTGTTAAGAGCCTGGTGGCGGAGCGTAATCATATCCTGGGGGGCCTGTGTCTTCCTACTGGCAGCCAACAGAGGGGAGGGGAGGGGAGGGCAGGGGAGGGAAGAGGAGGGGAGGGAAGAGGAGGGGAGGGGATGGGTCAGAGAAGAGAGGAGAGGGGAGGGAAGAGGAGAGGAGGGGAGGGGAGGGGAAGAAAGAGAGAAGAGAGGAGGGGAGGGAAGAGGAGAGGAGGGGAGAAGAGAGAAGAGAGGAGGGGAGGGGAAGAGAGATAGAAGAGAGGAGAGGACGGAACAGAGAGAGTGGGGGTGAAACAGTGAAAGTAGGGAGAGGATCCCTCTGCTCTCTCTCTGTCTCTGTCTCTGTCTCTCTCTCTCTCTCTCTCTCTCTCTCTCTCTCTCTCTCTCTCTCTCTCTCTCTCTCTCTCTCTCATTCTCTCTCTATCCTCCCTTATTTAAAGAGAACAGTCGATGCATTGTTGTTGTGTTCCAGGTCAGGCTGCATCAGAACAGGGCTTTTACTCTCTTCCGTGTTCTGGGTGACAGCTCCCCTCTCTGAATTCAGTTAGCTTTCATGCTCTCTCTCTCTCTTTCCGCTACCTGGAAGAGAAGGCTGGGGGGCACCGAGTGCCAATGGGATGTGACCAGCCGGTGTCCTGTTGTAATCTATCAAACATGAGCCACGCCACGAGGCTGACAAATGCTTTTAATCCAAGTCCACGAGGGACCAAGAGGGTCACACATGACCCACACACACGCTTCCTGTGTGCAGGTCATCCATCCAAATAAAAGCCATTGAGGTGAATTAGCCAGCTGAGGACTGGTGGGGTTGGCCAGGTGCTGTGGTCAGGAGGCCTCGAGCATCGAGTGTTTTCACCCTGCCCATTACCCAGCGTCCCCCGGGGGGGCCACCTGAGGTGCCTCTCCTTCCCCACCTCCCCCCCCACCTGCTTAACTCCCACCCCTGCGCCCTCACACTTGAGAAATCACGAAATCAACCAAAGCCACCTGCCTAAAGATGGACGTCTAAACAGCTTTCCCAGAGCTGCCAAATGAATTGACTGATGGGGACTGGCTGTTTAGCTGCCTCCCTCTCATTCGCTGGGGTTGGAATGAAAGAGGCGAAGGCGGTTGTTTGTTGCCGTGGCACACAAGTTGATGTTATGAGACACTGCAGCTTCAGCACCTGCCCCCAAGCACTCTGCCCCACTCCTGCCTTCTCTGCAAACACTACACACACACACACACACGTTTAACACAAAATCCGCACAAAGAAGTAAGTACACACACATTCTGGCCCTCAGACTGCGAAATTACCTGGGGCAGGGGATGGGCTGAGACAAAGATGGATGCTATCTCTAATCTCATCTCGTTCTGCTCTCTCTCACTGTCTCTTTTTTTTCTGTCTTCTCCATTTTTCCTGCCTTGTTCCTTTCTTAAAGTGAATCCCTCCCTCCCTCCCTCTACTTCCGTTCTCTCAAGAGCTGATGACTGTGGTGTGTGTCCTAAAGTGACCTAGCAGCCCCTACACACACAAACACACACAACCCACACACACAACCCACACACACAACCCACACACACACAACACCCAGGGTGATCCACGTGATGACCTAACAGTTGCGGTATCGAGTTGAGTGAAGGAAGACGTCCATTACCCTGATAATGGACGCCATCTTCGCGATTCGCGATTGACCGAGTGCCAGCAGAGGAAGGAACATGACTCGACTCTTCTGTCTCTAAGTGGCGCTTAGCAAAAAAATATTCAATTTCACAGTATCACTCAGCCCAACTTCTGACCGAAGCCTTCTAGCCATGATGCAGCCAAGTTCCTAATGGGATTATCTTGATTTGAATGATTGAGGTGAAGCTTAAGACGGAGATAAGTGTCAGGGCCTACTCCCTTTCTGGTGTGTGTGGTGGTAATTAGTTCCATTATGCTCAGAGAGCTTCCTCAGCAGGGTGTGGGTGAGGATGAGGGTGTGGGTGAGGGTGTGGGTGAGGGTGTGGGTGAGGGTGTGGGTGAGGGTGTGGGTGAGGGTATGAGTGAGGCACCAAACACCAGAGACCAGGGTCAGATGAGACAGGGTGTGAGAGAGTGATCTCTCTCTCTCTCTCTCTCTCTCTCTCTCTCTCTCCCTCCCTCCCTCTCTCTCTCTCTCTCTCTCTCTCTCTCTCTCTCTCTCTCTCTCTCTCTCTCTCTCCCTCCCTCCCTCCCTCCCTCCCTCTCTCTCTCTCTCTATCATATTTCTCTTTCTTGTTCCCTCTGTTTCGCTTTCCCCTCTATCTTTCTTTCTCTCTCTCCTTCCCCTCATCAGAGTGGACAGAGCAGGACATGAACAAGCAGAGGAGGGAGACAAAAGCCAGTTTATAGGGGAAGACACAGAGCTCACCCCCATGATTGTTTCACAAAAGCAGCTCTGCACCGTTTCATAAAAGCAGCTCTCCACTGACCCGGTGTGGAGGCGTGCATTTGATGTGTGTTGCTGTGGTCACCAATGTCACCCTGAAGCACCTTGCGTGACGCCAACCGCACACACACGCTAAGTGTTGGATTAGATACACTCCGACGGCAGTTTGGATTGCAATGGTGTCTCAACTTCCCGTGCCAAGGAAGATGTATCATTTAACTGTCTAAGCAGCACTGACAAGCAGACAAACAGACACACACAACCAAAAATCTCTGGATACACAGATATTTAGCTGTCTGTGCATCACCCAGAAAGGAGTCTGGGTAATTATCCAGCCAACCCCTTCCTTCCGCCTGAGGAGACTGAGTTACCATGGGGACCCCCGATTTAGATTTCAGGGATGTTTAGTTAAGGTGGCGGTCAGGCCTTGTGGGCGGAGCCTTCCTTGTTCCTGGAGAGAGGAGGACAGTCGTGTTGTTGTGTCACCGTGCATGCCCTGCCCATTAACAGCTGATTAGGACGGAAGAAACTGTGTTCAATGACTACACTACAAATGTTATTTGTCTTATTGGATTAATCACTCTCTAGAGAGCAGCTGCAGGCTCTGTCAAGTGATTATGATGCTGCTCACGCCTGTGTGTGTGTGCTTTGATATCATCTCACCGCTCGGTGGACTCATGTGCGGTCATGTGCCTGCATGTTAGAGGGGTTCTGTGTGACTGAGCCGTGCAGTCAGGCGTTTGGGGTTAACACGTGTGGATGTGGGACTTGTTTGTTTAGGAGGGGCGAGTCCAGTAGCTTTGTGTGACGAAAGAGCGTGTTTACCCGCACATGAGATTGCGATTGCGTGAAGTGTGTGAGAGTGTGTGAGAGTGTGTGTGTGTGTGTGAGAGTGTGTGAGAGTGTGTGTGTGTGCAGGGCTCACTTTGGGGTCGCATGCTCTCGTCGGGGCCTGTGTGGACCTGTGTGTTTGCGTGTGCGTGTGCGTGTGTGTGTGTTTGCCGGCCCTCCTCGGGCCAGGCTGGTGAGGTAAACAGGCTCGTTAAGAGGCATGTGATCCCAGCTGAGCAGCGTGATGAAGCTCCGGGGAGCGCCACCACGGCCAAGCAGGGATGAAGGGCTCTCTCTCCCGGGGCCACAACAGCTTGTTACTGTCCCCGCCTCCACACACACACACACGTCCAGCCCCCTCCCCGCCTCCACACACACACACACGTCCAGCCCCCTCCCCGCCTCCACACACACACACGTCCAGCCCCCTCCCCGCCTCCACACACACACACGTCCAGCCCCCTCCCCGCCTCCACACACACACACGTCCAGCCCCTTCCCCGCCTCCACACACACACACGTCCAGCCCCCTCCCCGCCTCCACACACACACACGTCCAGCCCCCTCCCCGCCTCCACACACACACACGTCCAGCCCCCTCCCCGCCTCCACACACACACACGTCCAGCCCCCTCCCCGCCTCCACACACACACACGTCCAGCCCCCTCCCCGCCTCCACACACACACACGTCTCCAGCCCCCTCCCCGCCTCCACACACACACACACGTCCAGCCCCCTCCCCGCCTCCACACACACACACGTCCAGCCCCCTCCCCGCCTCCACACACACACACGTCCAGCCCCCTCCCCGCCTCCACACACACACACGTCCAGCCCCCTCCCCGCCTCCACACACACACACGTCCAGCCCCCTCCCCGCCTCCACACACATACACGTCCAGCCCCCTCCCCGCCTCCACACACACACACGTCCAGCCCCCTCCCCGCCTCCACACACACACACGTCCAGCCCCCTCCCCGCCTCCACACGCACGCACGTCCAGCCCCCTCCCCGCCTCCACACACACGTCCAGCCCCCTCCCCGCCTCCACACGCACGCACGAACGAACACACGCCCCGACAAACACGCACGTTGACACACAACGACGCTCACGCACTCACGTCAACACTTGGGATGGTTAATGAAGATTCCGTTCAGAGCGCACACACACAGACCCACACAGGAGACACACACACCCCCTCACATTCACACACACACTTGACAGTCAAGTGGGATGACTGAGTAGGGCCATCATCATTAGGGTTTCCGTCGTGTCACCACAGGGAGAACCCGTGTGACTGATTTGGGCTGTGATTCCCCTGTCAAAACAGAGGTGTTAGTTCTGGGGGTCTTTATTCTTTCTGGCCTCTGCAGCGCCTCCTAGTGGAGAGAGAAAACCTCAACTCCGAAACCACGACAACCATGGAACTGAACGCTCGGCCGTTTCTCGTTGTGTGTTTATCCACAACTGGAATATATTTTTATATTTGTTACCAGTTGAATGTGCAAAGGACAAGCCTAAAACAAACGCTGTTGCTAGTGAAGATCACGGTTCTGTTCGGCTGAACGTCTCCCTGTGAAAGCCAGAACTGTAGGAAACCAACCTTGGTGTGGGGAGCTTTGTAAATATCATCTTGTCACAGTGAGTCAGTGACTTCCTTCCAGGTGATCCTGTCTAAATGCCAGGAGCCCCAGCAGGATGCTGGATGCTCAGCTTCCTGCTTGGCTGGATGGCTGGTCGGTTGATTAGCTGACTGACTGACTGACTGACTGGCTGGCTGGCTGGTAGGCTGGTTGGTTTGGATAGCGGAATGACTGATCAATGGATTAGCTTGTTGACAGGTTGCATGGAAGGCTGGTTGGTCAATTATCGGGGTAAGTGTAACTGGATCACTGTGATTCTATCTATAGTCCACAAACACTGAAGCTGCTGCGTACGCGGGAAGTCAAGACATGTGTGTGTTTGTGTTTAATCTGTTTTCAACACCTCTCCTGAGAGGCACATTTCTCTAAAGCTGTGACACACGCTTCACACACACAACTGTAATCTGCCAGAGAAAAGGGACAATATGGCTTCCTGCGGTTGAGGGCTGAATGGCTTTACATCCGAACCACGCTCCCGTCTCGCGCTGAGCTGCCTTGAGCTGTGGGATCTCCCTGGAGGAAGCTCGTTTACTTTCTTCTCGGCGATCACAAGTGGAGGGCTATCCTTCCAGCACAAGGCACCACTTGTGTGCCTTTGTGTGACAGTCCTGTCATTACTGTCCCTTGTGCTTCTTACCTCGAGGTGAAGCCCGACTTCTAAACCTCCCCGCACAGCCTACCACTCTACCAGATGGTTCCCACTGTGTGTCATTCTACCTCTATCGCCCTCCCTCCCTCTCTCTCTCTCTCTCTCTCTCTCTCTCTCTCTCTCTCTCTCTCTCTCTCTCTCTCTCTCTCTCTCCCGTCTCTCTCTCTCTCTCTCTATCCCTCTTTTGGTGAACAGTGTCTGCAGCATACTAAAACAGGCCTTTGAGTACAACACATGATGTAACTCATGAACACATTTTTAAGGACACACACCCACACACACCCACAAACACACACACACACTCATGATCCTAATCTTGTTTGAGAGCTGAATGGTCAGATAAAAGTGTGTGACCTTGTTTGTTCTTCACA
Source organism: Hypomesus transpacificus (assembly GCF_021917145.1). Classification (NCBI taxonomy): domain Eukaryota; kingdom Metazoa; phylum Chordata; class Actinopteri; order Osmeriformes; family Osmeridae; genus Hypomesus; species Hypomesus transpacificus. Next base: position 10,174,130 of record NC_061069.1, read on the forward strand.
GCCAGCCAGTCTTAAAGAGACTCTCTCTTTCCTTGTTTCTTTCCCTTCCGATCTTGTGGAAACAAAACAGCAACATCAAAAACATCCTATAACATGTCTACAGACACATGATTTACAGCTGCAAAGATTATTGCAATTCCACTGTACTTATAATACACAACTATTGATTTGGAAGCTGTAGTACCGGAAAATCACCACCAGATGTCCCTACAGTAACAGGCACAGCATGAGTATCCATGCGGGGCCGTGAAAACACTAGAAAGAGGACTTTATCCTTCGGTCTTTGTCTAAACGCCACCAACACAAAACACACACCCGGGTATGTCCACACACACACACACACTTCCCAACACGTTCGCCCACATACACACACACACACACACACACAGTGTTTTAACACTCGTACCAGCAGACTCCTCTCACAATGCAGGGGAATGAGGAGCAGCACTAATACAATGGGGCTCAAAATACACACACACACACACCCAAGCATGTATAAATACATGTCCTCATATACACAAATACAGAAATACACACACACAGTCATTGCCATGTCACCATAAAGCCTACTGTAAAGTTGTTTGCCGGAGGTCTTCTTTAGTGGCTCCTTTCTCAGTTCACGGCCCAGCTCTAACAGCAGTCCTTAACATAGATCTGTTTCAGAAACGCATGGAAAAAACACACAGTACCTCACGACGACAGAGTCGTTCAGTAGTATCTTCACAAACCAGGACTGAAGGGTTCGTAAAACCTCCCCGTGGTGCGTTCACCCAGACGGACCAGGTTGAATGGTGTCCTGGGGCCTTTTCCTGGTGCTTGGGCCTGTGGAACTGTGATGGATTGTGTCTGTAACACCAAGTCTGTTGTGTACTTTAGCATCGTAAATACTAGCAGTTCCGGATCATTAACAGGCATGGTCACCTGACTTCCAAACCCTGAAAAGCAGACCACCTTAAGCACCCTGGACTGCTCCTGCAGCCTTCTGCTGGATGACAGATACTGGGAAGAAAAGAGGTTTCTGAAAAGATGTTCTCTGTTTTGGTTAAATAATGGTCTACCTTGTTTCATATGATCGCATTCCAAATACTGATGATGTTGATGATGAAGAAGATGTTGATGATGATGAGAAGGTTGATGATGATAATGATGAAGACGATGTGGATGATGATGATGTGGCTGATGATGTTGATGAAGATGATGTTGTGGATGATGATGATAATTAATAAGTGGATGATGTGGCTGATGATGTTGATGATGATGATGATGATGATGTTGATGATGATGATGAAGATGATGTTGATGATGATGATGATGATGATGGTGATGATCATGTGGCTGATGATGATGATGATCATGTGGCTGATGATGTGGCTGATGATGATGATGTTGATGATGTGGCTGACGATGGTGATGATGAAGAGGGCTGAGTGGTGACGTGCCGTCCTCTGCTGTGTGTCCCCAGTAAGGTGGAGGTGGCAGCCATCGAGACAGAGCTACTGAGTGACTACAGGTTCGGACAGCAGCAGCTCATCGAGATCTGGGGTCATGCCTGCGCCATCGCCATCACCAAGGTAACCTGGGAACCTGGCTCCTCCCCCAGAACAGTCACCCATGCCCTGACTCCTGCAGCTGTTCTTCTGTTTGTCAATCCTTGCTTCAGTCAGCCTGTTCTCCATTCAGCCATCCAGTTTGACAATCAATTTCCCATTAACTTTGTCAGCCAGTCAGCCAGTCAGCCAGTCAGTCAGCCAGTCAGCGTTAGACAGCCTTCCTGTCCACCAGCAAGCCCTCTTACTCTTCATTCTGAATCCCTATACAACTTCCATCCATCAGTCTATTCATTCATCTATTCATCCAACTATACATCCATACACCCCCCCCCCCTTCTTCTTCCTGATCCTGTTCCTTGCCTTGCTTCGAGCTCGACCGTCTGATTGAGTCTCAAACAGAGACGCCCAGTACAGAGCTGTGTGGTCATGGGTATCCATGGGTAACCATGGATAACCATGGGTTACCCTGGGTAACCATGGATAACCATGGGTAACCTAGCTTCTGGTTAGGGGTTTGTTGACCTTCCTGGGAGAAGTGTGCCCCTCAGCAGTCCTGGCTGCTGCTCCTTAAACCCTGTCGCACGTCTCAGAGCTGGGGTGCCATGTCTGGCCACCATACAAGCCTCACATCAGCTCTCTCATACGGTGTGTGTGGGGGGGATGGGGGGGGGGTCAAGCCAGTCTGGACTGGACTGTTCTAAGCTGGTCTGTTCTGTTCTGGAGTGTGTCAGAACAGAGGCTGAAAGACCAGAACCTCTCAGTAGAACCCCCAGTTCGTGTGACCGGACTGTAAGTTGATTTAACCCTGCGGTGATTTCCCCCCTCGCTCACCATGAGACGAACATTCTGCGAGCTTCCAGACACATGAGATGCTTTCCTGTCTGAAGGAGGGCTGGAGGGGTCGGGGGGGGGGGGAGGGTGCAGTGGTGAGATGATGGAGGGAGGTAGGGAAAGAATGAGGACAGTCGAGATTGAGGGAGCAGGGAGAGGAGAGGGCAGGAGAGCGAGGGCTCCCCACGGTGTAGCTAATGACCTCAACCACATCCAGCTAGCCCTATTATCACCAGCCTCCAATGGGCCGTGCTGGCTGCCTCGCGGGCCTCCTGGGTCGTGGTGTGCATACCGTAGCTGGACCACCACCGCCCCGGTCTGGGCCAGTACCCCCCCCCCCCCCACACACACACACACCCCCCGGCCCCGCTACCGCCACGGCAACACACATGACATCACTGCTATTTAAGGAAACGTGCAGCAGGCAGCAGAGGGGGGCTGATTTCGCTGCAGCTTCTGTGGTCTGTTGAGATTATAGCTTCTCACCACGTAATCCTCCCTCGGCCAGGAACTGAAGCAGTCTGGGGACCACACAGGCCTGGAGGAGGAGGAGGAGGGGAGGGGGGGGTTCTTCTGTAGAGCAGTAGGGCAACAGAGTGTGTGTGTGTGTGTGTGTGCGACTGGCGCCTGCCTGTTTGGGACAGTGGGCAGAGGCCTTTCAACACCTGATGAGACAAACAATGTCGTACTTCCCCCCAGTAGCCGCCAGCAGTCTCAAATTAACGTGTCCAATGTGGAAACAAACTCACTATCCTCCTCAGCGACTTTCACCCAAGCCAGTGTAGGTGCGTTTGTCATCGTTATTCTTTTTGTGCGTCTGGAGGCGTATGTGTGTGTGTGCGTGTGTGCGTGTGTTAGATGAGATTCCTTGCTGTGTTTGTCATTACCATGGACTTGGAGAAGGCAACACCCCAGAGACCTGATTAAATATAATGCAACCATGGCTCCTGGTTGTGTGTTGTTGTGTGTGTGCGTGTGTGTGATACAGAACGGGGGAAGACAGAAAATGGCTGAGACCTAGCTAGAGATAACATTCTGCCAGAAGGTTGCAGCAAAATGCTAAACAGGAGGTAACAGACTAACAGAGAGACAGATAGATGGACAGATGGACTGTGGACAGACAGAGAGAGAAAGAGAGACAGAGAGAGAGAAAGAGAGAGCAGCAGAGGGTGTTGCTCTCTCCTTCTCACTGTTGTCATCACTCTCTCCTTTCCCACTCTCTCCCCCCCCCCCCCCCCCCTTGAATTCTGAGGAGAGATGCTAGACAGCTTCATCCACAGATTATGATGGACCCCCTCAATCAGATATATGCATGAACACATGCATGTGTTCAGGGAGCCATGCAGCATCGCCCAGGCAGCGGGAACTCACTTCACCTCCCCCCTCACCCCACCTCCCCCCTCACCCCACCTCCCCCCTCCGATTCTATTTAGGTGGAGGTGAGGCAGATTGAATCAGGAGATCAGCCCCTCGACTCCCCACATTGTTCCCCCTGAGTTAAACAAGCAAATACCTGCCTGCTTTAAGAACTCGCGAGGGGATTTTTATTTACAGGGGCACACCAGCAGCTGTGAGGTGGAGCCCGCCAGCCAGAGGAGATATGCCAGTGTCCTGGAAGGGAGGAGGGCTCCTGCCTGCTCCATGGAAACAGCTATTTAGAGGGATATGCATCCTGTGGCGTGGGCGCTGGTATTTTTCCATTCCTGCCAGGGTTATTGCCAGGGTTATTTGAATGGGTTTGGGCTTTTCTTATAGAGAGACCCGGTCGCTGTTGCCATCTCAGGTCTCCCTGGCATGGTGAGGGCACAGTCCGAGGAACCACAGTCCGAGCACCACATTTAGAGGAGCACAGGCCAGGATAGCTCTGAACGGTGAACGTGTGCGGTTCAAGTGTTGACGCCTCTCTAACCTGTCTACCCTGCTTCTCTCGTGCTTTTCATTTCTCGTTCCTCCTCTCCTCCATCCCTCTTCTTCCCTCCCTCCCCCCCTCCCCACTTTCTGTCACACCCTCACCCTCTCGTCTCCCCCTCCTTATCCTTCTCTCCTTTTCCCTCTCTCTCCATCTCTTTCTCCTTCCATCTCTTTCTCCTTCCATCTCTTTCTCCTTCCATCTCTTTCTCCTTCCATCTCTTTCTCCTTCCATCTCTTTCTCCTTCCATCTCTTTCTCCTTCCATCTCTTTCTCCTTCCATCTCTTTCTCCTTCCATCTCTTTCTCCTTCCATCTCTTTCTCCTTCCATCTCTTTCTCCTTCCATCTCTTTCTCCTTCCATCTCTTTCTCCTTCCATCTCTTTCTCCTTCCATCTCTTTCTCCTTCCATCTCTTTCTCCTTCCATCTCTTTCTCCTTCCATCTCTTTCTCCTTCCATCTCTTTCTCCTTCCATCTCTTTCTCCTTCCATCTCTTTCTCCTTCCATCTCTTTCTCCTTCCATCTCTTTCTCCTTCCATCTCTTTCTCCTTCCATCTCTTTCTCCTTCCATCTCTTTCTCCTTCCATCTCTTTCTCCTTCCATCTCTTTCTCCTTCCATCTCTTTCTCCTTCCATCCCTCCACTCTCTCCCTCTCACAGGCCTTCCCCTTGAGCTCCCTGGGGAAGAAACAGCCCACTGTTCTGGTGGTCTGTGGACCCGAGCAGAACGGTTCTATTGGACTGGTCTGTGCCCGACACCTGCGCATATTCGTAAGTACTGAACAGCAGGCTACAGCAAAGTACAACACTGTGGCCACATCAAATGCACGACCCTACCCTTTACAAAACGACATCATTACACTACAACACTGTCATGCTGCTATAATCCCTCCATTCATACATTACACCACACTACGCTACAAAAATACTTTAAACACGACTACACTTTACCACGTTACAACATTACACACCACAACACTGCAAGACGCAGCGCTGCAACACACCTCACCTATCATTTAGACGCTTCATTCACAGTCAAATACACCAGAGAACTGTTCCGTTGTTTTTAATTAGGCGGCAGGCTGGCAGGGGAATCCTGATGCTGGTCCTCAGTGTGCAGCACGTCCCTTCCAGCTCCTGTAAATATCTCTGGTAATTAAGAGATCCATTAAGCGATCGAGACAGAGGCCGGCGTCATCCCATTGTCACTCTCATTAAAAGCGTCTGGCCCGTGTAGTTGGCAGACAGGGAAATTATGTTATGCCTGCGACGTGATTGGTTGGGATTACAAGGGAGAACATGAAGATGGAGTGTGAGCAGACTGCTGATGTGTCGGGCTGTCGACACCGAACGCTGCTCGCTTGAAAACGATGAGAATTGTGTTTGAGACACGCAAGATATCTCCAGTTCTGGGCCACTGGTACATATCTTCATCCTGTCAGAGGGGAAAACCATCGATGTGTTTGGGATTCTGGCCCTGGAACGGAATGTATCTATATAACTTCACCATATGTGTCCGAGATGCTAGATTTATGACGCATCGATGTCTGTGATTCAAAACACGTTGATGGAACCTTTTAAAGTTGTAGGCCGGCTGTGTAAGAAGCTCTGGATAAGGCCATGGGCCGGGGGGTCAAAACACAGATATATTTTACACCGTCATTCCAGGAATGCGCAGAGTGCTTCTCCATAACTTTGATCGAAAGAAAACGAATCATGTTGAGAGATGAGTCCTGGCCGTGTGATGGCTCTTCCTCCACAGGGATGTCCAGAAGCTCTCAGAGAGCAGCCACAGCACAGCAACATGTCTACAGTAAATGAACAACAAACTGCCACTTGGATGTTTTTTTTTTTTTCCAGTGTCAGTTGGAGACGAGAGCTGCAGAGGGGGAGGTAGAGAGCAAGGTGTGAGACCAAGCTGTGATTCAGCAGTAAAAAGTTTATGGTTTATCAGCCCGGGGCTGAAAAAGCTTTACCTGATTAGCACAGTAGCAGCCATCTTAGCCTTCCGTTTCCTCAGACCCGACATGTGTCTCGAAGAATTTGGCCCGAGTCTGTGTTCTTTTCCACTGCTAGACAAACGGAAAAACGAAAAGCCACGTTTTTGGAAAAGACACCACCGCCCTCTAGTCACAACGAATTGTGTTCGGTATTTGCCTTGATTGTGATTCATTGTCTACATTTATTTGTTCGGGCCGATAATTTGTGTAAAGGAACAACGAACATGATGTTCTCTCTCTGATTCTTTCATGGTGTCTGAAACAGTCTAAACAGCTAAACAGTTTAGCAATGACACGCCGTAGAATAATCACCCAAATCCCAGTAAAACCTAGAGAACTCCTCTCTCAACGCAGCGTCTGTATCACGTGTGTGAGTGTGTAAAAACCACAGTGACTCCCAACGGACTCGCGACCAATGAAAAGACAGAACCCGGCCCTCTCCTGGCCCGCCCCCAGGGGAACCCGTTCCTGGAAGTAGTCCAGGTCACAGGAGGCCCCTTAATATGAGCAGGAAGAGACTTGTGCCTCGTCTGTGACCCGCCCCTGCAGCGCTCATGCCTCATCCCCTCGCTCCGCTCACGGCCGACCGACGCGGACGAGCGCCCTGCCCGGGGGTTACGTCTCACGTTGATGATGTAAGCTCTCACGGGTCAGGGCACACAGGGGTCTCAACTCACCCAGAGGGGAACGGCCAACCTCTCTCTGTGTGTTCTTTGGCCGTCGTCACGGAGATGACGCACTGCCCCCCCCCCTTCTCCCCCATTCCCCGTTAAGACCTGATTGGTTACGAGCCCCCCCAGGAGCCAGTGGGAGTGTGACAGGCTGACAGACCACGTCCTGGTGACCAGGGTTAGGTAGACAGGATGCAGGATGCTGAGTACCTCTTGTCTGGCCGGCGTGAAGGAGACATCAGGCGTTAGCGCAGAAGCCACAGGTGTCTGTATTTCCACTCTACTCAGCGGGGTTTTCATCATGGCATCATCAGTCATGGTTGATTAGAACCACAGCGGTGTGTGTGTGTGTGTGGTGGTAGCAGAGGCTGCAGCTCCTCCGGACTGCAGCATTGGAAACTAAAGAGAGGAAGGAGATCTCACTGGCACCTTGTTGTAAATGATCTGTGCGTGCACGTGGGCGGGAATTCAGCCACAGCAGGAGGGGGGGTGGTGCACGAGTGTTTCCTTCTGTTATAAATGCAGCCTTTCTTTCCCCCTCCGCCCCACCAGGAGTACGAGCCCACCATCTACTACCCGAAGCGCTCCCAGCACAGCCTGCACCAGGACTTCACCGTGCAGTGTGAGAAGATGGACATCCCCTTTCTGTCCTATCTCCCCACGGAGGTCAGTCCCCCCCCCAAAAAACGCCATGAAGCGCGGCTTTGCCTGTCTTTTGCAATGGCAGTTTCAGTCGTTCAGTCAATATCCTGCTGGAATGACGACGTTGAAAGTGAATTGCCCCCTGATGCGCTGGGCTTGTGTGTTCAGGTCCAGCTGATAAACGATGCCTATAACCTGGTGATCGATGCCATCATGGGGCCTGAGACCGACCATGCCAACGTCAAGGAGCCCTACGCTGGCATCCTGGTCACCCTCAAGCAGGTGAAGATCCCCATCGCCAGCGTGGACGTGCCCTCAGGTAAAACCTCCAACCCTGTAACGTCTGCAGCCTCCCAGCCTTCCACAGCTGCAGGACGGGAGGATGGGGGGATGGGAGGATGGGGGGATGGAGGATGGGGGGATGGGGGGATGAGGGGATGGGGGGATGAGGGGATGGGGGGATGGGGGGATGAGGGGATGGGGGGATGAGGGGATGGGGGGATGGGGGGATGAGGGGATGGGGGGATGGGGGGATGGAGGATGGAGGATGGGGGGATGGAGGATGGGGGGATGGGGACCCAGAAGCACTGTAGGTCTGGTCAGAAACATTCCCTGTATATCCTCCGTCGTGTTATCACATTCAATGATCGTGCAGATCTGACAAGGCTTGGTGTAAGCAACATGGAGGTGGCTTTCTTGCTTCTGAATGGGCTGAGGAAAATGTTGACCAATTTATATACATCTATCCGAATGTATGTAATAATGTGTTGTGAGGGTATAGTGTTTTAGGTCAAAAGGACTGGGGGTAGCAGCTGGCCAGACCATGGTGGACCTAGAACAGTCAGATATATCCCCTGGCTTCAGTACATCTATTTGGCGTGTGCAGCAGCCATGTAATCACACCCTCTCCACTTCTCTGCCATCCTGGAATTCTTCGCTTAGCCGTGGTTTCATCTGTTGGAGGTTAAACTACGATAAAGTTGAAAGGAGAAACATCAATATAGTTATGTAATATAGTGCCCTCCAATTGGTTAATACTGAACCTCTCTGTCTCTGTCTCTGTCTCTGTCTCTGTCTCTGTCTCTGTCTCTGTCTCTGTCTCTGTCTCTGTCTCTGTCTCTGTCTCTCTCTCTCTCTCTCTCTCTCTCTCTCTCTCTCTCTCTCTGTCTCTCTGTCTCTCTCTCCCCACCAAGGTTGGAATGTGGATGAGGTCACCACAGACGGCATCAACCCGGAAGTGCTCATCTCGCTCACGGCACCCAAGAAATGTGCCACCAGTTTTTCAGGGAAGCATTTCCTGGCCGGTCGCTTCCTGCCTTACGACATCCAGAAGAAATATGATCTCAACCTGCCAGAGTACCCAGGCACAGACTGTCTTATAGAATTGTAAACACGCCAGCGAGTCTTCATTTTGGAAAATATGATTCTCATGTTTTGTATTTTATAGATTGTTACTGTGCTTTATTGTCAATGTGCTTCTCTCAAAGGGGCATAGAGCAGGTTGCGCTGTAGTCCGAATTTACTCTGTTTTGCTAAACACAGTACAGTGAAGATTTTATTTAGTCCTTGAGTGGTTTGAGTGTTTTTGCGACGGTCTGAGGAGTTTTTGGTGTGAGTTTTCATGTATATGGCAACATTACCCTCTGTGTCATTCCGTTCTAGCTCAGAGATGTTATCCCTGATGATGGATGGTGAATGTGTTGGGCTGTACATTCAAGATTTCGCTGACTAATTCACACACAACCTGGGTTGCGTTGAGAATTAGTATTTCTTTTCTGAGAGTTTTTTGGAACAAAAATGTGTTCTCCTTTGTTTATTTCTACATCAATCTAAACTGATGTATTTTCTTTACTGAACACGTAATAGCATATGTCTGTACATGTGCATTAGCGTTAGCTCTTGGTCCTGTAATAAAAAGTTTTATCACTTAGCATCTTGAGCACCTTGTGGTTCCTGCCAGCTTTTGTCTGTGATGGTGAGGCACCAGGAAGTAGGAGTGTAATGCAACTTTCTTAGAAGGAGGTCACTGTGTCAGAGGTTAATTGACCAGGGATTGTTAATTAATTTATTATTAATACCATCATGGCTCTTATTACCATCCTTATTCTTTTGGTATTTTTGATTTATGAATTACTTTATCTATTCGTTCATTAAATTAATTATTCAACATTTATTTTCTGTCCCCCCTCCACCTGAGAACAGTCGCTGACAAAGCACATGCTCACTCTCAAGCACGTCTTTTACACCATGTTTTGGATGAACGGCATCCCGTGTGTGACATCACTTCCTCCCCTTCATTTAATCAGCGGTTGTTAGAAGTTACAAAACCGAACCAGAAGCCCAACATCTGGCAGCGTCAGGCCGTCCGAGAATGCCGAACTGACGCGGAGCTCTGCTCACTGTCGCGGCTGCCTATTGGGGGCCAGCTATAACTCAGCCTGGTTACTGCTGTCCAATTTAGCAGGGGAAAATTGCTAGCATGCCTTTTAGCTCTTATGATGAATGGCATATGGCAAAAACACGCCAGAGACCCAAGTTCATATTTTTGCGTCCGACAAATTCTAATTCCGAAGCTAAGTCTGGGAACATGCCAGTGAACGGTTCAGCTGTAGCGTGTCATCGGTAATCAGCTCTGAAACTCAGCCACGCGGTTTCCCCCACCTTGACCTCCTTTTACACGGAAACAGGAACCTGAGACGAACACGCCGCTGGGCTGGGTAGGGAGAACAAACCTCGGTCTTTTATCGTAAGATTACGATCGAATCACAAGTCCAAGAAAACGTCCAATGGCACTGTTTGTTGACAGCTATATTGTCAAGAGTTTGGCTCCAAAACCTTCTCTTCCCTGCTCTTTCCTGTGATATGAACACCTGTTCAGCATGGGGGATTTGACCTTGAGCACCAGCCCAGGAATGTATTAGTGAGCAGGGAGAAATGAAGAGAGCACAGCAGTCACAACAAACGAGATCTTTACTCTGGAAACAAAAGTCACTCTTTCAGTTAATGGGTTACCCTCCCTCCCACCCCCCTCCTCCTCCTCCCTCTCTCTCTCTCCTCTGCCTTTCTTGGATGTGATATGGTGGGGGGGGAGACACAGATCTGGGAAAACACTGGCCAATGGTGAGCAGAGAGGGGCTGACCCAGTCCACTCCCCGGGTGTCCCTGCATTTATAACACCCGAGCTGCTCTCTGTCAGTCTAACTCACTCACAACCCTCCCAAGACTGTGCTCAGAGACAAGACGCAAGGTTCACTAGGTCCAAGCAGCAGCACCCACCTGAGAGCAGCCCCCAGCCGCCCCTCGGGCCATCTGAAGAGCCCGTCTGGTCCTTCCCTGCCTAACCTGCGTGTCGTTCAGAGAGACTGGGAAAGGAGCAGAGCTGGTGAAGGGAGGAGGCACCATGTGGGACTTTACTTTGCTGACCCTCCTGATGGTGTGCCTGACTACAGTGGTCCTGGCTCAAGGTACGTTGTTGAACTGTGACGCTCGATTGACGTGCTTAATGATGGTGCTGTGTGGGTTCCTCTGAACTCCTTTTTAAGATGTTCGGCTTTATCTTAATATCTTCATCTCTATCCTTGACCAAAAACACAACATTTTCGATTGTCAGTAATCAATCAGAAAGAATATGACCTGTCTTAATGTTATTCTATGATCAACGTGGTGGAAGAAATTTACTCAGGGTGAATGTCTTCCTGTAATGTATGTATGTAAATGATTCTAATTGACATACCTGCAACAAAGAAGTTAAGACTGAGACTCGCATCAGAAAGAATTACCTGTGCACGGCCATCATCTTCTTTTAATCTGGATTACCACCAAATGTGTGTGTGCCTATGCGCGTGTGTGTGGAAATAAAACATTAACCCGTTAATTAGTAGCGTCACGTATATGTGATTGTTCGGAAGCGGGCCCCACAGAGTACCGTCACACATATGTGATTCTGAACATTCCAACCGACTATTTTCCGATAGACAAAAACGATATGACAAACGCTATAGTATGGCTTCAAAATTTACAATTGGGAGGCTAACAAGTAACACTAGCAGGTAGTAGCATTGCTACGAGTATTATGCTAGGTTGCTAGGTAACGGAAGCTAACTAAAGCTAGCTAGCTTTCGTTTCGAAAAAATAACTCACTCTGCTGGCAGCGTCGGTAATATTTAGAACTCACTCCTCTAAAGGTTAAAAAAAAAAAAGGTGTTTCAGAGAAGACTCAGGGGGAAAACAGTCTTCATAAAGTTTTCTACAGATGGTTCCTCCACATGGTAGAAGGAGAAGAACTGTGGTTCTACAGTGAGTAGCACCACCTCGTGAGGTGTTAACCTGTGGTGTGAGGTCATCCCAACACTCTTCTGTCAGGCTAACCAGCAGCAGATGGATGCTCTCAGGACTGGAGGTTAAGGCATCCTCTCTCTATTGGACTCTGTTCCATGTGGACTCACTGCAGCAGGGCTTGTGTCTGTGACGTCGCTGTTCGGTGGCTTGCAGTCTGAAAGGTGTGGGATCTGGACAACACTGCCCACTTTTAGTTTGTGTGTATAGCTGGAAATGCAATAGGTATGTTTCTATTACTGAGTGTGTGTGAGTGTGTGTGTGTGTGTAGTCGTGACTGTATGTGTGGGTGTATACCAGGTGGTGTAGCAGACTGGTACTGGACAGAGTTAGGATTGTTTTACTGGTTTATTGTTTTGAAGAGGTGAAGGAGACTTTGTCCTGGTTTCACCTCAACTCTCCGTGCCTCCGTCTCCCACGAGGCCCTCTGTTGTCAGGGAAACGAGTCATAATAACAAACCAAGCGTTCCATCTCACCTGCTGAGGCTGCTAAACTGGGCAGCGGTTTATAGAAAAAAGAAACGGGTGAAATGACTTTACCTTCCCTTCAGCGCCCTGACCCGTTAACGGCTCACTCTTTCCTT
>NC_061069.1:10191649-10204149 GCF_021917145.1 Hypomesus transpacificus
ACTGTCTCCAGATTCTTTCAGAATTGATTAAGAGGGTTGTGGAGGATGGAGGTCCAGAAAAAAAAACCTGGCTTTGAATGGAGAGAATGTGTGTATATGCGTGTGAAAGAGAGCGAGCGAAATAGAGAGCATCAAAATTGCTTTTCCACATGGACCCAGGTTGTCCTTAATGAGACTAGACATGCAGTGTTTCTCTCAAGGCTGAGAGAGAGTGCGTCTGGATCGGCAGACAGGACGTGCCCAGACTGCGGGCCGGTGTGATGAGCGTGTGAGAGGAGCCATCAAGAAGTGTGTGTGCAATTGGTGTGTGTGCAAGTGTGTGTGTGTGCAAGTGTGTGTGTGTGCAAGTGTGTGTGAAAGTGTGTGTGTGTGTGTGTGTAAGTGTGCTGAAACCTCAGATTCATCAGATGTTTTCTCTCTCACTCTCTCTCTCTCTCTCTCTCTCTCTGTCTCTCTCTCTCTCTCTCTCTCTCTCTCTCTCTCTCTCTCTCTCTCTCCTCTCTCTCTCTCTCTCCTCTCTCTCTCTCTCTCTCTCTCTCTCCCCTTCCACACACACGTACACACGCTCAAACTGGATCTCCACCAAGCTGCCCCTTGGACACAAGAGTTTGCGTGGGCAGTGAAAGGTGACCAGGGGGTTGTCTCTGTGTCCGCCCGGTGGCACGGAGACAGAAGGCTCTTGAAACACACACGCCCCAGGGACAGAACAGCGAGGTCGGGTTTCACGAGCGGGTCTTCCCCCCCCCCCCCCTCTGTCCTCCATCTCCCACCTCCTCTCCTCAGAGTGAGACGTCCCCCCCCCCCCCCCCCACATTCACAGACACTCAGACAACCAGGAAAATATGCCTTGAAACCGTTTCTTAGACACGTTCTCAATGAGAATCGTCATGCTTACGCCCCCATAAACCACAGGTTCTCCCTGGGAAATGTAATAGATCTATTGAACAGAACAGACCAGAGCTGTTGAGGTCAGTGTTACAGTGTTAGTGGTGTGGGCAGATAAGGGCTCCCTTGCCCAAGCAGGCCAGGCCAGACCGGACCAGACCGGATCGGCCATGACATATTCAATGATGTCTCCTCTCTGATCTCCATCAGGCCCCATCTGGAACAGCTCACTGCTCAGGAAGTGGAGCAGCTCAGACAGGAACAGGAAGCTGGCGTATAACACACTGACAGACTCTCAGACTACAGGTGACTCCTCCTCTCATCTACTTTTGAGAAACAAACCTTTTATTCCAAGGCTCCTGGCTTCTACCAGATGAACACACTAACAGAGCTTCGGCACCTGCTGAAATTTCCAAAAGAAAAGTTAAGCAGTTCAAATCATTGCCCGTGTTTGTTTTACTAAATGATCTACGTCAAGTGTAAAGTGCATGGTGTGTGTTAAAGAGGATCAGAGGAGCAGCCCTAGCCAACAGCACAGGAAAGTGAAATAATGTAAGACACTGGGGAGCTGTTTCACCTAAGTGACTATTCATTAACTGTCAAGGCTTCCTATTACAGCCAACACTCACACGGGCATGTCCAAAGACAATGACAAATGTCAACTCGCAAAGTACAAGTGGCTGTGTCACTTCAGGGTTCAATAAAAGCCCAGTTTGATGATGAAAAATACATTTTAATTGACCAGGGAAGGTCAGTGTAGATGTGATGATGTCCCAGAAGCACCCCCTTCAAAATAGTGTCGAAATAGTAGCGAATCTGTGAAAGTTGAACATGTGGCGGTCAAATGCTGGACAACGTGCCCTGCTTTCTCCTCCCTATCCCCCCTCCTCCTCCTCCGCCTTTCCTCCCCTTCTGCGTCCTGCAGCCTTGGGGGTTGGAAAGTCTCCGGACCGCGCAATCTCCCATGGGCGTCTCAACTCAGCACAAACGACAGAAGCAGATTCCTCTCTTAAACTTTATAACCCCTTCCCCCCCACCCCACCCCACCCCACCCCCTTCTCCTCTCCTCCTCCCTCCCCCCCCGGTCTGTTCTGGTCCTGACCTGTGTCTGCTTCGTCATGTATGGCAGGCGTAACGGAATGGACTTCCTGGTTCAACATCGACCATCCAGGGGGAAACGGAGACTACGAGAGGCTGGAGGCCATCCGCTTCTACTACAGGGAGAGGGTGTGCACCAGGCCGGTCGCCATGGAGGCCCGCACCACCGACTGGGTTGCCGCGGCCGACACCGGAGAGGTGGTGCATTCCAGCCTGGAGAAGGGCTTCTGGTGCATCAACAAGGAACAGCCTTACGGACGCATCTGCTCCAACTACCACGTCCGCTTCCAGTGTCCTCCTGGTAGGCTGCCAGGGCAGACGCTGCACACACACACACACATACAAAACCTCACACAACTAACCATCACTAACCGTCTCTAAAGGAGGGGATCCCTCATTGAATTCACAAGGTTTCTGCCCTTTTTTCTCCTTTAGTCAGTTTTTCTGGAAGTTTTTCCTGGTCTTCCTTGAGGGCTTAGGTTGGTTGAGGGTGTAGTTCTATGGACGTATGTGAAGCCCTCTGTGACATTGCTTGTAAAAAGGGCACTACAAATACATTTTGAATTGATTTGATTTGAACTACACACACACACACACACACACAAACACACAGTGGGTCTTACTCTTCTGCTTCCTGCGTGTCCAGTCCAGGCCTACTGGACGGACTGGGTGGCGTGGGGTCCTTGTTCAGTGACAGCCTGCAGCGACGTGGGGATCCAGGTCCGGAAGAGGACATGTCAGAGCACCCAGCCCCTCCCCCCGCTGATGGCCCCGCCCTGCCAGGGCCACCACTCAGAGAGGAGGGAATGTGCCACACCTCCGTGCAGAGGTACCATGGCAACACAGGAGACAACCTACTGAAAACAACTCTTCAGTTGTTTATTTGATTTCGTTTTGGTTTAAAAATGTGTATTTCAAGTAAAAAAAGGAAATGTGTGAAACGAACGTCACATCATAGGGTTTTGACGGTCATCCTTGAGAGGAAGACATGGTCCATATCTGAAATCGACCAGCAGGAACACATTTAAACTGACAAAAAAAAAAAACATTCCCATCCTCATAGTGTTCTGATGTGAGAGCCTTGTTAAGTTGTCACGTTGCTTTTCACCAGAGAATGTTTTTCTAGGACGAGTTTCTTCCAATTATCTGTCACCTCTCTCGACGGGCTTTTGATGTTGGTATGGCTTTGATCAAGGCAACGCTGTCAGTACAGGATTCTCTCTCCTACACAGACCTGTCTCTCCCTCCGTCGCCAAAAAAGTGGAACACACTAGTGTACCTGACACTCTAGCAATCCAGCAAGGGCACTCTCTCTAGTTCTTCAATCAGATACTGGCGTCTCTCTAATGAATTTCAGTTTGAACATGTTGAACACATCCCCACACTGCTCTCGAAAAAACGTATTCATGCTGTTTGATGTACACTTCCTCTCCTCCGTGTTCGTGACGCGGGCATAGCCGAGTGGAGCCCGTGGGGTCCCTGGGGAGCATGCTCCGTGACCTGCGGCAAGGGTCGCAGGATCCGGAGGAGAACCTGTGAGAGAACCTCAGAGAACGTGCATTGTGCTGGCCGGCCAGTTGAAGTACAGAAATGTGGGAAAGCAGTATGTCCAGGTAGCGTGGTTGGCACACACGCGTTAAAATGATCAAATCTTTATTATTATTTACAGTACACCACTAATGTGCGTGAGATGAAATAATCTCCATCCATGTCTGTTTATGTGTGTGTGTGTGTGTGCAGCAAAGTGCAAGCGTGTGTGTGGCGAAGGCCAGCCCAGCAAGGACTGCAGCCGGTGCGTGTGTCAGGGCCACACCCTGACGGGGGAGGTCTTCACCCTGACGGGGGTTCCCGTGGCGGGGGCGCGAGTGGCGTTGGCCAGCCAACCGAAGATCATCCGAGCCCGGACGGACGCCGCGGGCGTCTTCAGACTGCCGGGCACGTGCTCGTCCTCGCCTACCCTCCTCTCCATCAGGAAGGAGAAGTTTGCTCCCGTGACTGTCTCCTCCTCCAGTAACATAACGGGGACTTCCTGGATACGGGCTGTTCTCAAGTCTGCCGGTGAGCTCAAGATCTCATATTATTTTTTATTTTTTATTGTTTTACTTTAGGGTTTATGAGTAATGGTCACAAGCTACGATAGGAGAGGCCAAGGTAGAACGCGTCATTAATCCCAAACCCAGTTTAATACAAACATAACTGATGATACTATAGGGATCCTAACTTACAGTCTAACTGCTGCTTCAGACAGGCTGGGTAGTATATGTCTAGACAGGCCTGTGAAGTCAACATATAAAACTAAAATACGGAACACGAGAGAGATGGGAGAAGTCAATGAAGCAGGGAGACCCTCATCAAGGGAGCCCTCTGTCTGAAACCTCGGCAAGGAAACGGAATAACCAGGAAGAGGTTCACCGGGAGCCTCAACCCGAATAGATGTAATCCAGGCACGAATCACAAAGAGTGCGGGGACCAACAAGCGTTTCAGAGCGTAAAACACTGATTGAGTTTCATACTACTGAGATATTGCAACCCATAAAACTCAATCAGCCTTTTTACGCTCTGAAACGCTTGTTGGTCCCCAACCGTGGGAGCTTCCACGGGTCTGAGGATCTGTTTTATCTCCTGACAGAGAAACCGTACATGGTGAAACACCCGGAGGACAAAGTACGCTACGAGGGCCAGCGCGTGCTGTTGTGTTGCAAGGCAACGGGATCGCCGGCGCCGGACAAATACTACTGGTGAGCTGTTGAAAAGACCAGGACCTAGGGATGGAGTTGGAGGTGAAAATGCGGACGGACTCAAATATGTCGATCCCTGAGCACATGTCCATACTCAAATAGAGGGTGGCCGTCCAACGGATTCCGTTACACACCTGAAATCTCTGTTTATGTCTGTTTAGCTTACAACACCCATAGCATCACTCGGATGTTACACTGCCATACGTGAATCTGTCTATTACATTTACATTTAGTCATTTAGCAGACGCTCTTATCCAGAGCGACTTACAGTAAGTACAGGGAAATTCCCCCCGAGGCAAGTAGGGTGAAGTGCCTTGCCCAAGGACACAATGTAATTTGCCATGGCCAAGAATCAAACCGGCGACCTTCCGATTAATACCCTGATTGCCTAACCCCTCAGCCATCTGACCCCCAGCCATTTCTCCCTCCAGGTACCACAACGGAACTCTGCTGGACAGGAAGGAGTATAAGTATGAAGAAGACCTGGTGCTGAAAGACCTGAAGCCAGAGCAGAGTGGACGTTACCACTGCAAGGCCAGCAGCCTGACAGGCAGCATCAAGTCCTCGCCAGCCCTACTAACTGTGGTCGGTACGTACGCCCAACACCCCCCACATCCGTCCCCTTTGTGTCACACAGGAGAGCTGAGAACGTGTTGTACATTCTAGAACGTTTGGTTTGAGAGCTTCCGATTGGCAACACCTGTGGTGTAGCGAGAATTGTGCTCCAATCAACTTAGCTAAAGGAATATCCTGCGAAATGTGTGTGTTGTAGCCGTGGAAAACGGGCTGTGCCAAGGACACAACGGGATACCGCAGGCTACTAAATGAAATAAGGAAGAGAGAAAAAAACAAAAACTAATGGACTGAATCGGTTACATCGAAGAAGAAAAAACATACATCCTCCAGCAAAATAAGATAATAAAATCTCGAGGCTCGCAAAATCTGGCAGCTCTTGGAGCATTCGTTTTTATTATGTTTACCTTGGTAGAAAAGCACTCCATCCTAAACAAAGACTCTTTACCACGAGATCACCCTGGACACCGACAGAACCGACAGAGTCCCTCTTCTCCAGAACTCCCCGCATTGAAGTGAAATCCAAGACTGTCAATAAATCCTGCTGCTTTTTTTTGTCGAGTCAGACAAGTATGCGTTTCCACATCTGTGAGGGATAGATACACAATGGGAGTATTCCCCGGTTGCTTGTTAGCTGCGATATAAGTTGACAAAAAGGGACGGGAGGGGAGTGTGCTAAAGCTATCAACCCCGAGGCAGCTTCTGAAGGGGGCCTCGCACTCCCCCAACCTACAGTATGAGCTGTAAAACAACCACACCTGCGTTGGAGCAGAGCAGCTTGATGGATCTGCTCCAGGCCTGGAGAACAGTGTGGTTTCCTTCACAGCCTTATACTCCTTACCTAAATCCTTGGCGCGCCGTACATTTATTGACGTTTTGGTCCAAACTAAGACAAGTTAAGACAAGTTTTAGTAAAGGATATTCTGAAATGAAAGTTTTATTATTAGAACTCCAAGCATTCCTAGAAACGCTAATGATATACTTCCATATTCTCAGCCACATTATGCGGTTCTTAGTCTATTAAGTTCACATCCATTCAAAGCAAACCCTAAAGCTTAATGACTTTGATTTTTTTAAAGAATATTCAAAGTGTTCTTGGTAAAGGATCTGTCGTACAGTAATGGCACATCACACTAATGAAAAGATTCCATCTGTCTGCAATAATCTGCAGGTTATTAAGGAGATGGGGGAGTTTACAGGAAAACTGGTGCGTGAACCCAGTAGTGATATCATCATGCACATTAATCATTAGGCTAACATTTGGGTGAACAATAATCCTTTCTTTCCAGTTCCCATCTGGATGATGGGTGAATAAACGTTCTCTCTCCGAGTTCATGTCTAATTACTCTGTTTTGAATGTTTTGTCGTCCAGCTTGGCTTATCAAGGCTGTTTTCAGGCCATGTGATGTGTATGTGTGTGTGTTTGCGTGAGAGAGAGAATGACAGGGAGGAATAAAGGGAAGGACAGAGAATAAAAGAGAGAAAATATACCAGACTGCAGACATGCCAACCCAAATGACTGCCCTGCCAAATACAATTTTGAATTGTGCACTGAAGAATTCATATTAGTTACAGTGCCACCAGTCATGTTGCCCTTTTCCTTTGTAGGGCCATCCGGGTCATGACACCAGTGTGACAGAGTTAGAAAAGTTAAAGATGTAACTGTTATCCTGTAATAAGAATGATTCTGTGTTCAGCATTCCCTGTCAGTAGAGAGCCCTCTCCCAGCATGAACTCTGGGTAACATTAGGCTTACGTAAACAAACTGACCTAGGCTGACCATTATCTCACTAGAGGTGCAATAAATGTGTTTAACCTTATCTGTGCTGAGTGAATCATATGGTCAAGCCTAGGGTCAGAGAACTCTGTAAGTTTCCACATGCACGCGCACTCTGTCTCTGAGATCGATCATATTGACAGCTGATATGCAGAGGAGGGGACTTCTCACCAATAAATGGTCTTATCTGAAGACTTGTGAACCAGACAAACTTGTAGCACAATATTTCCGACAGACAGCAGGGTTATGACTTCAGGTGACTTTGGCTCGTATCCAAGCATGGACACCGAACCACCACCATGACGTGTTACTGTATTCATTGCTTCCTGAACATTCCTTGACCACTACCGAGCTATTCCTAACTCAATCAATGGTGTAATTCACAGCCAAAGGGACACCAGCCTGCAAGTCCACCCCTGAGAGCCACCTCATCCGGTTGCCCATGGACTGCACCCAACCTGGGACCGACTCAAAGCTATACGATGCCGGACGTTGCCTACACAACAAGTGCGCCGGTTCCCTGGACTTTGTCCTGCGCTGCAGGGACGCGAGCAGCTTCTGCTGCGGGGTCCAGAGCATGGAGAGCCGCGTCATCGACTGCGGGACCTACAGTCTGCCCATCCGTGCCGTGACGGAGTGCGGCTGCCAAACGTGCGTGGAGCCTAAGGTGTTGGTGAGAGGCAGGGTGGTCACCGCCGACAACGACGAACCCCTGCGCTTTGGGCACATCTACATCGGCAAGGAGAGAGTAGGCACCACGGGATACCAAGGAGGCTTCACCCT
Source organism: Hypomesus transpacificus (assembly GCF_021917145.1). Classification (NCBI taxonomy): domain Eukaryota; kingdom Metazoa; phylum Chordata; class Actinopteri; order Osmeriformes; family Osmeridae; genus Hypomesus; species Hypomesus transpacificus. The sequence goes on from NC_061069.1 coordinate 10,199,504, forward strand.
GAATGTCACCCCAGATACGGAGAGACTGGTGGTGAACTTTGTGGACCCCACAGAGAAGTTCATCGACACCCTGAAGGTGTTCATCTTCGACAAGAGAGGAGGCTCGGTCTACCATGATGTGAAGGTGATGAGAAAGAAAGAGCCCATCGACATCAACGCCGGGGAAACCAACATCATCGACCTGGGAGAGATTAAAGGAGAAGATCCCATCGGGCAGATCGTCATACCTCCTAACTCCTTTCACAGGGACAGTGGCGAGGTGTATGAAGGTACGGTGAAGGCCAGCGTCACGTTCATCGATCCCAGAAACATCACGACGGCGGCCGCCGCTCCAGGGGACCTGAACTTCGTGGACGACGAGGGCGACATGCTTCCGCTGAGGACCTACGGCATGTTCTCCGTCGACTTCCGTGACGAGACCAATAAGGAGGTCCTCGGTGCCGGGGCGGTCCAAGTCCTGTTGGACACCCAGCACGTCAAAATGGAGGAGCACATCCCCAAAATGAAGCTGTGGTCCCTCAACCCAGACACGGGCATCTGGGAGGAGGAGAGCGACTTCCACTACACCCAGAGGACGTCCGGGGGCCACGGCAGGAGCAAGAGGGAGGAACGCACGTTCCTCATAGGCAACATGGAGATCAGGGAGCGTCGCCTGTTCAACCTGGACGTGCCCGAGAACCGGCGCTGCTACGTCAAAGTGAGGGCCTACATGAGCGACAAGTTCCTGCCCACGGAGCAGCTGGAAGGAGTGGTCATCAGCCTGATCAACCTGGAGCCCAAGCCTGGGTACTCCTCCAACCCCAGGGCCTGGGGCCGCTTCGACAGCGTGATAACCGGACCCAACGGAGCCTGCTTGCCTGCCTTCTGCGACGCCCAGAGGCCGGACGCCTACACGGCTTACGTCACGGGGATCATGGGGGGAGAAGAGCTGGAGGCCGCTCCGTCGTCCCCCAAGATGAATCCGAACATCATTGGCGTTTCACAGCCGTACTTGGATAAGCTGGACTACCAGCGATCTGATCACGAGGATCACAACCTGAAGAAAACGGCCTTCAGGATCAACTTGGCCAAACCGAACCCGAACAACGTCGAAGAGAACAACGGTCCGATATACCCCTACCAGAGTTTAATCGGCTGCGAAAACGCCCCGGTAGACGCCAACCATTTCCGATTCTTCCGGGTTGAGAAAGACAAGTACGAGTACAACGTGGTGCCCTTCCAGGAGAATGACCTCACCACCTGGACGGGAGACTACCTCTCCTGGTGGCCCAACCCCCAGGAGTTCCGAGCCTGCTTCATCAAGGTCAAGATCCTTGGCCGAAAGGAAGTGATGGTGCGATCGAAGAACACGGGGGGGACCCACCCGCGAACGACGGGGCAGCTCTACGGCATCAGAGACATTCGCAGCACCCGCGACATGAGGGAGGCAAACACCTCGGTGGCCTGCTTGGAGTTTAAGTGCAGCGGCATGCTGTTCGACCAAGCGACCGTGGACCGATCCCTGATATCGGTCCTGCCTCAGGGAAACTGTCGCAGGATTGGCATCAACAACCTCCTGGGGGAGTACCTGAATAAACATCCTCCTGTCGTCCAGAACAACGAGTCGCATGCTTTCAACATGTTGGCCCCAATGGACCCGCTAGGACACAACTACGGCATCTACACCGTCACCGATCAGAACCCCAGGGTGGCCAAGGAAATCGCCATCGGACGCTGCTTCGACGGGACCTCCGACGGTTTCTCCAGGGAGATGAAGTCGGACTCGGGGGTGGCCTTGACCTACAGCTGCCCGGAGAGGACGGTGAGCAGGGAGAGCCTTTTCCAGCGTTTACAGACCAACCCGGGCCAGACCCTGTCCCAGATGGCCAGGGATATGAGGGAGTCGGAGGGGCTACAGGTGAGGAGAGGGTCCGCCCAGGTGGTAGCCTTCCCCTCGGAGCAGCAGGGCCGGACCCAGAGCAGGAGAGTTGTTTCTTCTGCAACCAGGAGGAGATCCACCATGAGGACTCAGCGACGGCAGTAGAGCTGCCCCCAAGCACCAAGAAGAAGAGATTGATTGACACAGAGAGGTAATGTTGAACGTCGATTTTCCATTCACATCCAATCATGCTCTGTTCATCCATGTCATTTACAAGCTGTGTTTATTCAGTCTGATTTGTTCTTAGGATCCTGAGGAATGAAAGGAAGAAGATGAGGTCTTCACAAGAAACAAGGGAGAACATGTTCACTTGCGTCAGTCTGGTGATGCTGAAAATGAACTCAGAACAGCTACTACAAACTACGAACCAGAGAAGAGAAAAAGGCTGACATTTGTTTTCTCTGAGGCTTACTTGAAAGGGTTTGGCAATAATCTCAGTATTCATTAATTTCTTTGTGAAAACCCTAACTTTAGACATGTATCCTGCAATGGACATTTATTTTATTGGCATTGATGTGATTTTCTGAAAGATATGATTGAACCAGTTTCCATTTTTATCTTCAGATTTGTTGCCTTCCACATTCCCCAGTCTTTACGTCTCTGAAATGCCTCATTTGAAACCAAACATTACCGTAAACACATCCCAATCCATAAACACTTCCTAATTGTCCAAAGCTTTCCTATTAACTTATGGTTCCCCTTAAAATCAGAGAGGGGAGTGCATGAGGTCATTGTTGTCTGTTTGTAACAGACACTGAGCGCTTTTCTAGAAACTGGAAGTCATCTCCGCCAAGGGAAGGTATTTTTAAGAGGACGTGGTAGGGTGCTTGGAATTACGACGTCTGTGGAACAGAGGACGATTCTTAGAATCTTGTATCTAGATTTTTTCTTTCTTTCACTAACCTAACTACAACATGCAGCAGGGCCAGTGCCAAGACTAGCATACCTTAACAAAGCGGATCCGACCAGTAGACCAAACAGACCGTGCAGAATGGGACCTGAGGAAGAGAGGAGATAGGGAGGGGATGACACATTTCCCTCCCGTCTTCTCATCCCACATTAGTCAAAGTCCTTATCCAACATACCTCTCTGCCCCTTGCCAGCTCTCCACCAACTGAGGTGCCGTCAACTGTCGGCATGCAATCGTAAAACAAATGAGCTGACCTTCTTTCTGAGACCTGTGTTGGGGATTTGGCGTGGCTACCTGTCTTTATCACCTGAATTGCAATAACTATGTTTCATTTAGACTTGAGAACCCTTGCAAATAACCCTGTGATAAGCCGTGCACTGCACAACGATTTCTATTGGTGTTTCATACGATACCCTTGGTTTGTTTGGCTGTGGTCCTAAGCGAATTTGAAAGGGAGCTTGTATAGGATTCATCTGCATTTTAAACATAGTGGAGAGCAATTATTTAAATGCTGAGTAATCTTTTTTCAACATTCATACCACATACTTGTAGTACCTTCATGTCTCTTTGCAAATAGTTATAGCATTTTCATATCTTCCTGCATGACTTATTATCTTTCACAGTAAAGACATGTTTTGACCCAAGTCACAATACAAAATAACACATTTTCAAACAAAACTATTTCAATTGAACAGCATATCTTCAAGTCCCAGGCAGAGCTAACCATCACCCATTGAGGATCACCCCAGTTTCACCAACACAACACTGTACTCATTTCCACTCCCTGACTAACTGAAGGCAAATTATTTTCTAGAACCAATTATAAAATATGCCATGTTCCCCTCACAGCATATGGGTTTTAGACCTTCCCCTGTGTCCTGCTACGGCAAAGCAGTGAATAGTGTGATGACGTCTCAAAACAAAAACGATTTAATTTAAGTCAGTGAATTGAAGGAATCTTTTCCAATTGGTAATATGTTTATCTTCATCGTGAGTGATTCTATGTCTCTCCAGACCAGTGGAGAACCCATCAAGCTAAACTAATTCCTTGTCCAGTGAGGGTTTGTGGTCCCTAGAGTAAACAAACAGGGCTGGCAAGTAATCATAACCACAGCTTTAATTAAGAAATAAATTACGAATACACTTGAGGGTGTTGACCGTGACTTTCATAAACAGCCAAACAAGTTCATTTACAGGATAATGTGGAGCCTAATTCAAACCCTTGAGGTCTGCATCCAAGATTCAAAACAGCTCCTAGTGATGCCCCAAGGTAAAATCTAAATAATTTCCCAGGTGTTTTCAATAAAACCTCTAGGTATTTGATCAATTACACCGAACCAATTAGGAGTCTCATTTGATTCAACTTTGTTGATATAGCATCCGCCAAAACTGTTTGCTGTGAAATAGATGTACACACACACACACACTCGGATCTTAGATGTCATGAATAACCATACAGTAAAGTCACCGAACAGGTATGGAGCTTCAGACAAGACATTTGGACATGATGGTTCGTGGACCCTCTGGCCATTATCAGTGACCTATCCAATCACTGAGCTGTTAAGAACTCCATGAGATCACGTTCTAGCGTCGGCCAGATGAAGACAAATATCATCTTGGTGCAGTTCAGTGCTCCCAGCTGAAGGAAACGACATGGCTATAATTAGGCACACGTGTTTGAAAGATAATAAGTCGCGTCGGAGAGCCCTATCGTCTGAGGTGAACGAAAGCAGCCCTAGGAACGCTGGTAGGACCAGAGGACATGTGGCACTGTAGCCATCCAGAGGAGTGTTCTGCGATGGAGAAGGGGAGATTACG
>NC_061069.1:10206649-10322714 GCF_021917145.1 Hypomesus transpacificus
CAACAATGTTCACACGTCAGCAAATGCAGTGTTTTTATTTGACATTTTGTGCTGGAGCTTCAGGTCAGAGACACAAAATGTCCTTCAAGCTCAACAGAGACAAAGGCCGACTTTCTGTTCAGTGTCGAATGGGTTATCAAGATCTGCACAGAAAACTCCTCCTTCCTCCACATCTACTGCCCAAGATGGCTCCCTTCCCAGTCTCTTACAAAACAGAAACTCACAAGACCTTAAACAATTTGATGATGTCATATCCCCTTCAGCCAATCCTCTTAATAAAGACCTGAGTGTAACAACATTGCCAGGTTTTAGTGGAAAACGTCTGTGAAGATAATAGATGGGGGCTTGGAATGCCTCAGATGGCTTCGGTTGGTTGAATAAATCTTAAAAATAGCCGGGGGTTGCTCCAGGCGTTTCCATACGTGCAGTCCCGGGCACGGCCGAGCCTCCAGACAGCAGCTCAGGGCTGTGATGGGAAGGGTTGTAAGGCGAGAGGGGTCGAATGCTTCACGTACACGCTGCCGTCCTCCTGTTTGACTTCGTACACTTGTTGCTAGAACAGACAAACACGTAACACACAGAAGGGTGTCTGACAGCTGGAAGAACACGACACCTTCCTTTCCCCCGAAGCTGAGGGGACACATTTACATTTAGCAGACGCTCTTATCCACAGCGACTTACAGTAAGTACAGGGACATTCTCCCAGAGGCAAGTAGGGTGAAGTGCCTTGCCCAAGGACACAATGTCATGTGCCCCAAGCGGGAATCAAACTTTTTCTATGTTTTCGCTGTCAGTCAGGGGCCCTTGGAATTGTCCTAACTTTCCCCCCCTATACCACAACCCTGCACAGGGGGCACATCATGCTCTGAATAGTGTTGTCTGCTGCCCTGTCTGATTACTGTCAATCTCAAACTAAACCCCTTCAGATCTTACATTCTGCACTGATTAAAAGTAGGCCTCTATTTTCAATATGTTAGAAATCAACACAAGGACAAACTTAAATGGAACTATTATGGTTTCAAGAGGGCTCATATATGTAAACCTGTGAGTGTGTGTTTGTGTGCGTGTGTGGTTCCAGCACTCTTGAGGCGTGGACCATGTGATTGTGATTGGACCCAATGGGATTTGCTTGGTGTAGTGTGACATCACTCACTGAACAAACATCTGCATTCTTCATACTAGATTACTGAAACTAGGAAACAGTGCAACCAAACACTTCAAGAAACTAGATGTCTCATAAGTACTGGTGGAGTTCATGGGGTCATAAATAACACATTCATATTACATAACATGCATACATGGAGTGTGTTATATTGTACTCTATGGAAATGTATAATATGTGTATATCATATGGATATATAACAGGGACATACTTTAGTCTGTCAATAAGAGATAAATTCATTCTTGGTTAGTTTACCTGCAGCCCCGTATTGGACTTCCCAGTGCGGAGGTTGAAATCATAATCGTGCCATGGACAGAACACCTGCAGCACGCCGTCCGCATCCTCGATGTCTCCGTCACACAGCGGACCGCCTGACACAACACACCACACACCACACATAGGAGGACCAATCTGGCATTCAGTAACGGGATGTGACGTCATGTGTTTTGGAGGATGAAAAGCAGGGATGCTGTGAATGTGATAGTAATCATGAGGCGGAGCCGCACAGATAACGTATCACGGAACCATTGACATATGGCAGGCGTCTGCGAGACTAAGTTGTTTAGTAGGTTATGTTGTTGCCTACTCCCGTAAACCCCAATTCATTGACGACAAGGGAGGTCTAGCTTACTATACAAGGCACACACATGGTTTGTTAAAATAAAGCATCTGGAAAAAACCTGAAGCACAGCAGGCGTTGTTTTAATTTTAGCGAATGCATACGGCAATCTAGGTTAATATTGTAGCCTATCCTCTTTTAAAGTATTTATTTTCAAATGCATTGATTAAACGAAATAATAATGTAGCAATCAGTGTGTGTTAATTCTGCGTTGTTTCATAGATTATAATAAAATACCTGAGTGCGCGCATCGAGCATCCATGGCATAGAATTCGCCTTTAACATAGAACAGGCACACATCCGACTTGTGGCCGAGAGTGGAGTACATCAGACGGCAGTGCTTCTTGGAAAGCTCCGAGGTTGGGCCTATTTGTCTCCACAAAACGCTGTTTGCACTTCCGTCTTGGTCTGTAGAGGCCATTAGGTAAGCGACACTGATAACCGTATTGGCAACGTTAAGCTATGTCTTACTATCCTATGTCCCTTTTTGGTATTATTAACGATCCGTTATGCGGAAGTGTTCCATGACAGTTCCGTGGAAGTGATAGGCGGTGGTCTGCATAGTCGCGTGAGTTGCCTGTGTTTGGACCCACCGTCGAGGCACTTTTCCATGGTCAGAATTGATGCTGAACAGCAGCGCCTGCAGCCTAGTCATAACTAAACCGCTTGATGCAGCAGGCTAAAAGCAAAAGCAAGACCTACTTGCAGAGATGGGCAAAAAATAAAGACAATACATGTCTTTTGTGTTTGAAATATAGGAAATACCTTTTTCTGGATTTTCCGTTTTCTCACAATTTGGTATAGCAGAGCATTCAGGTTTGGGCTTTAAAATGTACACAAAGCTCTGGTGAACCCCACAAAAAGAAAGAACAGTCACAGAATGTCAGTGTAACTAAGCCAAGCTATTAAAAGACAACAACTTGATTGATTATGTTACATAATCAATACATATACATACTTTATGTATATATATATATTTTTTATTAATGGGACTTAACAGCCCATAAACTTACAAACTTCAATATATTTATTCATTCAATATTGTCTCAAAATGATCTGATGTTCTTGTGTGGTTTTCAAAGCTTAAATAAATAGATGTTGAAAATTCTCTCTCTTTCTCTCTCTCTCTCTCTCTCTCTCTCTCTCTCTCTCTCTCTCTCTCTTACTCTAACTCTCTCTCTCTCTGTCTCTCTCTCTCTGGGCATGGGTGGGAGAGGCATGGCGGACTCACACAAGCACGCACACACACACATGCACACACTGAGGCATTTATACAAAATAAACTTACAAACTTCAATACAAAAGTGAACAGGTAACTTAACAAGTGAGTTGAGACCCAACCACTGAGTAGCCAGTTTAGTTGCCTTTAAGATCAACTAACTTTTCAAATATTTCTGGGGTTAACCGCCTCTTGTGCAGATGGAATATTATTCCTGCAAACGAGAACAGTCTCTCAACCGGAGCTGAAGAGGGGAGGGTTGTGTTATATCAAACACAAATGAGCTTGATACGGGTGTCCTGCTGAAGAGAAAGCAGGTCTTTTCTGGTGTCCTCTAGAAAACAAAGGGTCTCTAACTCAACTTTGCTCTTAAGACTGAACTCAAGAAATGGTTTTTGATTTGTCGAGAAAGTATTTAGAGTATTTGAAATACAAAATGACTCCACTCTAAATTACGTTGTTAGATTAGATTTTACATTACATACATACATTAGATTTTTTATTGGCCCTATTAAAAACAAATTACAAAATACTCAAAACTATTAAAACATGTATTTCAAATACAAGTAATTGAAATACTGCCCATCTCTGCCTACTTGGATATAAAGAAGCCTGGTTGATAAACGTTGACAGAGTTGCACTATTTAGTTTGTTCCTTTCAGATCTTCTTCAGACTAAGATTTATACTGGTCTTTCAGGACTCCGCAGATAGAACAAATGAATTTATTTAAATGGACAAACAATTAGCCCAACAATTAGCCCATGCATTTTGAAAGAAGAAATAACATCGTAGAACTGATTAAATTGCTTTATAATACATTTATAAACTATTGCCCATGTCATGTAAGACTTGCATTAGACTGAACATATCATGACTATAGCCTATACCGCATGATGAAGTAGCCATAAAAGACATTAAACTGGAAAATGTTGTTTTGATTAAGCTCTTGCAGTAAAATAACCATAATCCGCAGACCTACGAACCAAAACCCTAACCGTGGTGCAGGCCTATCATAAATTCTAATCTCTTTCATTATGGTCGGGACATCTGACAGAATTCACTTAATCTTATCCGGTTTTAAAAATAGTCGCAACTTTTGATGAGATAATTGAACGTATTTGTTCCAGATCAGATCAAAACACAATGTAAGCAGCCTATAGGCTGCCTAATGTCCTGCTCCACAAGTAATTCAATACAGCTGAGAAGCGCTATGTGAGGATAGAGCACAGTAACAGTCACAACAGTGGAGGGTTTCAAGTGTGTGGCAAACTCTGTTCGGGAATGAAAATTCCGTTTTATGTAGTGAGCGCATAGTTCAAAACAAATTGCTCAATTATCGGTTATTATTCTCTATGGTTTTCAGACTTTCCATTGTCACGGCCACAGCCGTGCCCCCCTATTGTTTTTGGTTTTGCCCTGCCCTAGTGTTTCCCTGTCATTGTCGTCACCTGTCTCGTTCAGTTGTCGTTAGTTTCATTGTGTTCACCTGTGTCTTGTTTGTTTCTGTGTATTTAGGTTCCTGCTTTGTGTCCAGTCTTTGTCTTAGCATTACCCTTTGTCCCTGCGTGTACCCTGTCTGTTTCCCGTTTTGAGAATTAAACCTGTGTTCCTCGCTATGCCTCGGTACTCCCCTGCATTTGGGTCCAACCCCACCTCACGTCGTGACAGAATGCTAAGACCAAGATGGGACCCAGCAGAGAGTTCACCCAACCCTTTCCTAGGGACCCGCCTGGCCTTTGGTGGACCCCGAAGCCTGCAGCTCAAGGCCCACCCCAAGTCCTGGTTCCAGCCCCAGCCGGAACCCCGACTCCAGCCTCGGTCCTGCCCTGGGCCCCTGCCTCGATCCTGCCCTGTGCCCCTGCCTCATCCTGAGGTTGTGCCGCCCTGCGCCCGGACGAAGAAGGTTGCGCCGCCCAGCACCCAGACCACCAAGGCTGTTCCTGCCAGGGAGTTTCGGCCGCCTGCCGCCAGAACCCAGCCCCGTTCCTGCCCTGTACCCCTGCCTCGTTCCTTCCCTGTGCCCCAGCCTCGTTCCTGCCTTGTGCCCCAGCCTCGTTCCTGTCCTGTAGCCCAGCCTCGTTCCTGTCCTGTAGCCCAGCCTCGTTCCTGCCCAGTACCCCAGCCTCGTTCCTGCCCAGTACCCCAGCCTCGTTCCTGCCCTGTACCCCAGCCTCGTTCCTGCCCGGTGCCCCAGCCTTGTTCCTGCCCTGTGCCCCAGCCTCGTTCCTGCCCTGTGCCCCAGCCTCGTTCCTGCCCTGAGCCCCTGCCTCGCCCCGAGGTTGTGCCGCCCAGTGCCAGGCCATCCGAGGACTCCTGGCCGCCTCCTCCTCCGCCCGAGGACTCCTGGTCGCCTCTTCCTCTGCCCGAGGACTCCTGGCCGCCTCTTCCTCCGCCCGAGGACTCCTGGCCGCCGCCTCCTCCGCCCGAGGACTCCTGGCCGCCGCCTCCTCCGCCCGAGGACTCCTGGCCGCCGCCTCCTCCGCCCGAGGACTTCTGGCCTCCTCCTCCGCCCGAGGACTTCTGACTGCTGCCTGCCGCGGTGCCCGCGCTCCCTTGCGCCCCGGTGCCCGCGCTCCCATGCGCCCCGTCGTCCGCGCTCCCATGCGCCCCCGTGCCCGTGCTCCAGCGTCCGGTCCGCCCCCCGGACCTGCCTCTGCCCTGCCTCCGGGTCGCCCCCCCGGACCTGCCCCGACCCTCTGCCCTGCCTCCGGGCCGCCCCCCGGACCTGCCCCGACCCTCTGCCCTGCCTCCAGGTCGTCCCCCGGACCTGCCCCGACCCTCTGCCCTGCCTCCAGGTCGTCCCCCGGACCTGCCCCGACCTTCCATGCTTCCAGACATTCCATGCTGTGGTACAGGAAAGGTGAGAGGCTGTTGCAACGTCTTAGGCTAGGTAGAAGTGATGTCTTGTTCTAAATGTGGCCTACATTCCAGCAAAACCACACTAGTGCTGTTTCCTATGCAGGCGTATACATTTAGCATCTTTACAGCAAATATGAGTGTTAAAATGTTAGGGACACTTGAATCGTGAGTGTTGGTGTTGTTATAACACCACACAGTTATAAAATAGCACTGCTTGTGTTGACTGTGACTCATTTACGTTGTCAAATCAGAATGTATTTTTCACTTATGTTAAAATTAACGCCCATTGGGTAGGTCAAAGCCACGCCCTCACATAACGTATCCTTGGAAAACGGTCTCATAATTTTTCCACCTGCTCCATTTTCTTTCACGCGAGGAAGACAGTATATTTTATCACAAGGTAAGCGAGACTCTCTTAATCACATAATTACACAATTATCATGTTTATGATCATTTCTATGTGTTTCTTAACTTCTGTCATGGCCTAGGGGCAATTTTTTGAGGGACAGACGCTGGAAATCGCTACATTTGCAGCTTTCCTACAGTGTTTGATAACTCAACTGCTCATTCATCATCAAAAAATTTAAAGTTCTGTCAGTAAAAAAAACATAAAGCATACTTTCCAGTGTTATGACCAAGTCATATTTTTCACATGCCAGGGCACCAAATTGTCATTTTCTCAGAACGTGCTCCAAAAGAATTATGTTTCAAGATTCCTCCACTTGCTTTCCATCTCTCCTATAACTAAGCCTTGTGTGCTGGCAGTTGCATTCAGTAGGTGGACTTAGTGTCTGGAGCGATCCTTAACAGCTCCTTACTGAGGTCTCCAACCAAACAAGCCCACTACACGCAACACACGCCACACAGAGGTGCGTGCTGTGAGCATGCGGAGGGAACGCTCATTATTCACCCGCTGCACTTTCACCAGACCTTAACGAATGCAAAAAATGCCGTCTGTCTGTAACTCTATACATGATTTAGGAAAATATGCTTGGATAGACAAAACAAACAAAAAAAAGTGATCGTATCCAGGAGTAGGACATGCTGTGTTCTAATGGGCTGTATGCTACTGGTTCCCGTAACGACAGACAGACACTTCCCAGTGCTTTATGTGCTGGGTCATTTTAGATGCAGCTGGTTGGATTTACAAGCTACAAATGAGGGTAGAGAGAGCATTTAGACAATAGGCCCTTTATGTGTCCTTTAGAGATCTACTGGAGCTGGTCGGTAGAGCATGGGCTGTATGTCCTCAGCGCAAGGCACAGTGGGGGAGATCTTATTACACACTGTTTTCTTTCGTCCTAAACATTTGACCAATCTTCTCTAATGATACACCCAGTAAATTATACACTGCAAAGCAGAAACAAGAAAGTTGCTTTGGAAACTGATTTGCTGGACCAAGTCGTCTTTACTCTGTGTCCTGTATGGTAGTTTGTGAGCTGTTGTGAAATAATGCATGATTTATTCCTGGAAGTAGATTGTGATTTCACAACTTCACACACATTTGTTCTGAAGAATCTGGCGCTCTCCTCTCCCTCCTGTATAACAGGGTGTATTTCTGAGTCCTGAAGCATTCCTAGAGAACATTCCTGCTGTTCCATGTCACCCACAACATAGTGGTATTAAGTTGGCAGATTGAAGCTGTGAGGTGGAATTGACATCACAACCAGCACTGCTCCAAAAAAGCCCCATTTTGGCTAAACGTCTGCCACATCAATAAAGTGGGAAAGTATTAAGGCCCAGACTGTGAGTCACAATGACTACTGCTCCAAATGTTCTTTTAAGATTTATTTTATTTATTTTTGGTGAAAAATATATGCATTTCGGAAAACTGGAAACGGCACCCAAGACGATGATAAATATCATGTGAGGCTGCGGTGAATCAACAGCGTCACAATCCAAATTGATCACAAGAGCATAAGGCCGTCTACACGTGAATTGCCTCAACTGCCACTGGTCAGTGTAACTCACAGTGTTTCACAGGGCTAAATTTGGCGTGGAGAAATCCCTACTCAGACTTAGATAATTTCAGTGGCGAGACCCAAACTCATCCATCACTGGCCACCGCTTGTTCCCAAAAACATCATCCTCATCACAGCAACCGCCCTCAGATGCTTCCACGCTCACGGGCCAATCCAGGACAGCGGAGCGACTCTTCAGTAAATGTGGTTTTCATTATCTCCACTGAGGTGGTGAGTGGAAGGCTCCCAGATCCGTTCTACCTGGCCTACTCACACAGATGGCTCGCCACCATAACTCATGGACTCACACTAGTTTTTATGTCTCTTATTTTTCACCCTTCCCACCCCCCCCCGGACCTCGACAGGTGACGTGAATCTGATCTAAAGCCACCCGCAGGGTCAAACTGTTATCAGTCAGTGTTGATATCAGCTGCGGCATGTTGAGTGTGTTGAGCCCCGCGGAGCTGAGCGCTGCAGAGTTATGGACGTGTCCGTCCCCTGGCTGTGTTCCTCCTCCTCCTGGCTGGACACGGCCCTGCCGTTCTGGGGCTGGAACAGGAAACTGGATCCAGCGGTGAACTCTCTTGTATGGAGTTCATCCATCCTCAGAAGAGCAGCATCCTCAGAGACAACGCTGATTAGGGGTTCAGCGCTGGTCCATGTGTGTTGCTTTGGGTCGATGCCGAAGTATAGATCAGACAAAAAGCATGGCTGTTTTTTTTCTGTGTTGACTCTCTCTCTCTGCCTTCAAGTGATCAACATTCTCCAATCAGTTTTAGTGGTTTATGAAGAATATTTGTGGCTTAGGCATCATCAAATGAAAAATAAACAAATGATGAAAGAAAAGGATACACAGCCTTCCAGAAAGATGTTGCGGGTTGATTAGTAGACAACAATAAAAACGAATTGAGAAGAAAAATAAAGTGTCTGTTTTACTGGATGACAGAGCTCCTAGTCGCTTCACTATCGTACTAATGTTTCTAAATGAAATTAATGTGCGCTCTGGTGTTGAAAATGTCTCTGAATATGAATCGAGGAAACACGTCAAGGATGAAAAGTGAGACCTGACAGGAACCCTGAGTAGCTCGTTATCAAGGAGAACTGAGGCACTGAGTGTCACGGCTACTCTAGAATCATTCCTCTGTAATGGAAGGTCTGGTCATCTCATAAGTTTTAAACCTCCAACATCCAGCTTCCAACCTTCAGCCTCCAACCTCAAGCCTCCAGACTTCAGCCTCCAGTCTCTAGCATCCCACCTTCAGCCTCCTATGTCCAGCCTCCAGCCTCCAGCTTTGCTGCTGGTCTGCAGGAGCAATCAGACTCAGCCACATTCCCCACCCTTCATCTCCTCACCAGTGATCGTATCCAGACACAATACATTCAGAGAGGGGGGAAAAAACATGACGAAAAAAATGAAAAGTTATCTGGCCATGGTTGCGTTTTTCACCCAAAAAAGTATCTGAAAACAACTTTCCCTGCCCTTGCTGCAACTATCAGTGGCATCAGTGGAAAGGTCCTTGTTAAGGGTCATTGTGTAAAGAATGAATGAAAACAAGACAGGTCAAGAAACATGCATGTGAACAGCATGTTGTTTGGGTGAATAGTCGAATGATGGTCACTGAGGACACAGATGGCACAAAATCTTACAAAACGCAGACCAATGAATATTCAAACAGTGAACTACCACTGAGAAACTCTCCGCTCAGCAGATGTCCTCCCCAGACAGCTCTCTCCCTGCAGACAGCTCATTACACGCTAAGAGTATCTTTAAATGCATATTGAGACACTTTCTCACATCATTCCACACGTCATGAGGTCCATTTGGCAGACATGATTTCAACTTCTAGGCTATTTCTGTTCTCACTTTTGGAGGAACCAGAAAGCTCTGCTAAGTCCATAAAGTGAGACCAAGTACACCTGTGTCATCCATCTTCTTTGGAGAACTTCAACATCAGCTAGCGAGGACTTGGCAGTGATGGCCCCGTCTCCTCGAGCCCATGCAGTATAGAAACTAGGAAGCAGCCAAGAGCAAAGTGGCCAACTGAGGGGTGTTAAGACTGTTCCAGTCTGCTGCTCAGAGGGATAGCTGAGAGTCACAGCAGCCGATGACCTGCCATCTCACTCGGAGCACCGGTCCTGTCGTCGCTCCTGCCTCCAGACACACAGAGACCCCCTATCCCGCCCACCCCGCTCTCGCCGCCCTCCGTAGGGGCCGCATGAGAGGGCCTGTGGGCCTTTAATCCTTTCTGACTTCTGCAGAGCAAGAGCCGGTGTTCCCCTCGTGTCGATGCTGTGCAGGGTTAACAAGCTCTGACACGGCTCCCTCCATCTGGGAAAGTGAGCATTCTGAGGAGTGCAGACGAAGCAAAGCGGATGGATGGGTGTTGAATGAATGGCTGCAAATGGCACCCGTCATGGACTGACACGTTCTACAGAGGAATGTGGGATTAATCATAGCAACAAGGATTTCTCTCTTTCTGGTCTGATTTTGAAGAAACCTTTTGTCGATCATGTGATCTGACATGCACACAAGTGCAGGGAGTGGGGTCAACGACACAAACACACACACACAAGTGATCTCAGCAAGAAGCAGAGATAAGCCGTATCAAGGAAAGCGGGGGTCAAGTCCATGTGCTCCTTCACGGTGCATGTTTTTATATTGGGGATATTAGGGTAGCCTATGTAAGCAGGAGAACATGCAAATTCCCCACAGAAACCCCAGTGGGATAGCTCACTGAACATTGCACCAAGTGGGAATCAAACCCGGGACCATCTTGCAGAGGCTCCCTCTCTCTCTCACCCTCTCTCTCAATTGGCCTATTAATCAGAAGGTTGCCGGTTCAATTCTGGCCGTGAAAAATAACTTTGTGTCCTTCCTTGGGCATAGCACTTCACCCTACTTGCCTCTGGGGGAATGTCCCTGTACTTACTAAGTCACTCTGGATAAGAGTGTCTGCTAAATGAGTAAATGTATGTAATGTTGGTATAATTGTTGTGTCCCCATAGAATAAAATCACATGAAAGCTTTATCTAGATCTTCGTGGTTGGTTGGACTGTCAGCAACATCCTGTCAGGTTTTGACAGGGATTGCAGAATGAGTTTATTTTCAACAAATGTGAAAGTACGTTTTGATGTTAATCTTTATTCTAAGAAATGTACTAGGAAACTTGATCTGTGAACTTTTACATAACATTTTTTGTAAGGCAATCAACGGTACTTGATGCACTTGAAAGGGATCATATTATTCGGATGATTATATTCACACATTTCCTAATTGACACAAAATGTTGATTCTGTCAAGAAGCATTCCTTACAAACAACATAATCAGGAGCTTTTTTCCCCCACTTCAAGTCAAAAAATGACAGATTCACTCAAGAAACCTTGACAACAAATCATCTACTAAACATACGCACAAATCAAGTTTGATTACAATCCATCTTTAGCCTTGCCACCCTAAAAAACCTACACATGCGCTATATAATTGCAACTGGAAACAGGTCACTGAAGAGGTGTCCTGCAATACAAGAATGTGGATTGAAGTCTGCTCATTGTCCCAGAGAATCCCCCCAACGTCATATCATTTTCTCCTCAGAGAGCCCAGAGAGTTCCAGTGCCTCTGTGGAGCGGTTGATGAGGTGCTGAGTGTCTTTCCAGCCGGAGTTCTGGTGGGTCCAGGCAGGGTTTGCCTCCACTGACAGACACAGGTTCGGGATGCCAGGGTAGGCTCAGACAGACCTCCGCAGATTCTCCTGACCTCCTCTGCTTTTCATCTGTTTCTGTTCCTGAAGGTTCGGATAAACTGTGGATAATTGCCACAGCTGCTCTGGCTCTTAAACCTGACCTCCATTTCTGTTTGTCCGTGTATTCTTCTGTGTTTGACAGGGACGGATGCTGCAAGGGTGGAGGGGGAGAGGACAGGGGCTGAGCAACAACATCTATTTTGTAAAAGAACGATACTGCTGTTTCCTGTTGAAGTTCTTATTTCTTTACAATTCTTTACAATTCCTTATTTCAAGGCATCTTGTGTACGTTTTGTTTGGTAATATACATACACAGGTTTGGCTGTTGACAGCGGAACACGACAGAAGAGGGCAAGCTGATAGCATCTCCAACCATCTGAACCATCCCTCACTCAACACTCAGGATAACTAGCCGAGCGGCCAAAAACAGTTCTAATGTCTTTATCTAGAGATGGGAGGTTTCCATTGATCTAACAAATCACCTTACTGCCTGACTGTCTGATGATCACTGGTGGTGAATCAGTGATGAATGAGACACAACCACAATATCTTCCACATAAGAACATGAAGACGAGGCAGGGCAGTGAGGTAGAGGCAGGGCAGTGAGGTAGAGGCAGGGCAGTGAGGTAGAGGTAGGCCAGTTAGGTAGAGGCAGGGCAGTGAAGTAGAGGCAGGGCAGTGAGGTAGAGGCAGGGCAGTGAAGTAGTGGCAGGGCAGTGAGGTAAAGGCAGGGCAGTGCAGTAGAGACGTTTCTGTTGAGCTTTGATTGAGCCTGTCTGTTAAGAGATGACATTTTTTACTGTCGCAGAAGCATCTGTTGTTTCCTGTGATTCCCCCAGGGGGCGATATATACCCCAGCCCGCCCCCACCTGGCGGGCCTCTTGCCAGCACACCCCAGAGCTCCATCATCTGGGCCCGAGGAGCAGCGCTGTCCTCGTCGTCAACGTCGACGGTGTGACATTACAGAACGGAAGCCTTCCATTTCACGGCTGCCATCTTCCCGGCTCGCACACCGGATCCCATTCCTCACACTGGACAGGTTTCCCATCAGGGTTCTTTTCCACCGGTACGGCACGGTATGTGCAGTTACACAGGCCAGCCTCACCCCACCCATTCACCCCACCCCCTTTCCCTCCTCATTCTCAGACTTCAGACTCCAGACTTAGCTATTCCACTAATGTTTCCCACATAACCAGTGACCTGCCTCACCACAGAAGCCTACTGTGCTAGATAGGAACATCGCATCTACCAAAAAGCATGAATCACTGTTGCAAAACAGGGTTTTGTTTCTGAAAAACATACAGATTTCAAAATAAAGCCACAACAACAATAAGAGGCAAGAATGAGATCCAGAGCTCACTGTTGGACTTTCTTTGGTAGTTGTGAAGACTTTTACAAACTGTATTTCTCTGTTGGGTTGTATAAAGTAATGGATTCTCCACTGTCCATTTATATTTGTATGACAGTTATTATTTTAGTCACGCTGCAGGGTCCATTTGAAGTCATGACTACAAATAAAATGGAAATCAAATAGGCAAGCACTTATGCTGAGGGTCAGACGACCAGTATAACCGGCCACCACATGGCCTGAGGCCACTCTGGTTTCACAAACAGCACCTGACCTCAGACAATTTCCTCTCTTCAAAATATTACCTTTCCTAAGGTTACAGAGCCTCCCTTTAGCAGACAGTCAGAGACCTTTAGGTGAGGGAAATGGCTCCGACGTGGCATTTATGTTGGAATGGAACTGGCTCACCTTTATGTCCCCCTCGTTTTTATCCGTATCTCTGTTTCACCAGGTAAAAGAAACGGGGTGTGATCTGGCTTTCCAGGAACAAATCATTGTGAGTCTGGGAGCTCTCATTGAAAACCTTACCCTCACACTGAGACCTTGTTTAAATCAACTCTCGTTGGAGCTAGGCACCGAGGAAACATCAACACAAGCACCCTGTCCAAAGAAAACATTGTCTCCAATGTGACTGATGAGACGTCCTTGTCCTGTAGAGGGATGGAGAGCGGGGACCCGAGACAGGCTGGCTGGCTCCAAATCGGAAATTCTGAACTTCCAAACAACCCTGGACTACCCAGCTCCATGCAGAGCCAGAACCCAGCAGGTGAGACGGTGAAATACGCTGATCATTACAAGGAGTGGGGAAGCGGGATTGAATCTTTAGTTAGCTGCGAGCGCATGTGACTGAGGAGATGCGGTTCAAGTCTGCAGATGACCAAGATGCTGAGAGAGGGGGGGGGGGGACCGTTGGTGGTAGAAGAGATGTCCCAGGACTGTGGGGATGTGAGGATAGGGGATGGGGTTGGGGGTCGAATGGTACAGCTATGTACTCCTCCTTCACCTCCTCCTGACCTTCTCCTCCTCTCCTCTCCCCTCCACTCCACCTCCCCATAGTTCCATCCTGTGGGAATCTTCAAGCTGAACTCTCCCGTCTGTTTCCTGCATCATCTTCATCCCTTTAAGGACGGATACAGGCCGTCTCCAGCCCCTCCTCTCCCCAGGAAACCCTCTTTTGTCCTCCTCTTCTCCTTTCTTCTCTTCTGCTCCTGCTTTCTTTCCAAATACCTGCCTTTCCTCCAAGTCACAGCCAAATACCCAGAATACCAGGGCATACTTATAAAAGTGTACCTTTTTTTCTGGCACGGCTGTTCTATTCAAAGGGATATTTTGTCGCAGGGGTGAAATCGGGAGTATTCACTTGCAAAGTCTCTGTAAATGTTTTGCTAGTAAAAAATATATACAGTGCCCTCCAAAAGTATTGGAACAGTGAGGCGAATTCCTTTATTTTTGCTGTAGACTGAAAACATTTGGGCTTGACATCAAATAATGAACGTGAGACCAGAGATCAACGTTTCAGCTTTTATTTCCAGGTATTTACATCAGGATCTGATGCACAACTAAGAAAATATCACATTTTGTTTGAATCCACCCATTTGTCATGTGATCAAAAGTATTGGAACAGATATACTTAAAACATATTTAAGTGAATAAGACTTAATATTTAGTTGCAAATCCTTTGCTTTCAATAACTGCAGCAAGTCTGTGACCCATTGACGTCACCAAACTTTTGCATTCTTCCTTTTTGATGCTTTCCCAGGCTTTCACTGCAGCCTCTTTCAGTTGTTGTTTGTTTTGTGGGGTTCCTCCCTTCAGTCCCCTCTTTAGCAGGTAAAATGCATGCTCTATAGGGTTTAAGTCTGGAGATTGACTTGGCCAGTCTAATACCTTCCATTTCTTGCCCCTGATGAACTCCTTTGTTGTTTTGGCAGTGTGTTTTGGGTCGTTATCTTGCTGCATGATGAAGGCTCTGCCAATCAGTTTGGTTGCATCTTTCCTTAAATTGGCAGACAAAATGTTTCTGTAGACTTCCGAGTTCATTTTGCTGCTGCCATCATGTGTTACATCCTCAATGAAGATTAATGAGCCCGTCCCAGAAGAAGCCATGCAAGCCCAAGCCATGACATTACCTCCACCGTGTTTCACAGATGAGCTTGTGTGTTTGGGATCATGAGCAGTTCCTTTCTTTCTCCAAACTTTATCCTTTCCATCACTTTGGTAAAAGTTAATCTTTGTCTCATCAGTCCATAAAACTTTGTCCCAGAATTTTTGAGGTTCATCTCTGTACTTTTTGGCAAATTCCAGCCTGGCCTTCCTATTCTTCTTGCTAATGAGTGGTTTGCATCTTCTGGTGTAGCCCTTGTACTTTTGTTCATGAAGTCTTCTGCGAACAGTAGATAGTGATACCTTCACTCCTGCCATCTGGAGGTTGTTGCTGATCTCACTAACAGTTGTTTTAGGGTCTTTCCTTACAGCTCTCACAATGTTTCTGTCATCAACTGCTGATGTTTTCCTTGGTCTACCTGTTCGACGTCTGTTACTTTATGCACCAGTAGTTTTCTTCTTCTTCAGGACATTCCAAATGGTTGTACTGGCTATGGCCAATGTTTCTGCAATGGCTCTGATTGATTTTCCATCTTCTCTAAGACTCACAATTGCTTGTTTTTCACCCAAAGACAGCGCTCTGGTTTTCATGTTGTTTTCACCTCTGAATACAGTCTGCATAGACAAAACCTATCTTACCCAATCTGAACCTGAGTGTAGACATTCAGTGGTATTTATTGATTGAATAATGTATGTAATAGGACACACCTGGGCAACAAAACACACCTGTCAGTCACATGTTCCAATACTTTTGCTCACGTGACAAATGGGTGGGTTCGAACAAAAAGGTGATATTTTCTAATTTGTGCATCAGATCCTGATGTAAATACCTGGAAATAAAAGCTGAAACGTTGATCTCTGGTTTCACATTCATCGTTTGATGTCAAGCCCAAATGTTTTCAGTCTACAGCAAAAATAAAGGAACTCACTGTTCCAATACTTTTGGAGGGCACTGTATATTTACAAATGCAGATGTGTTCTTTCCCCCATTTCATAACTGGAGTGATGGACATCGTCATAGAAACGTCACGTTGTGCCAGAACCAACTTGAGCAAAGCAGGCGAGAACATCCTCAGGCTCACTGGAGCCTGGTGTCTGGGTGAAGGAGCTCGGCAATAGGTGGATCCTATAAGAGAATGAGCAACAACTAGTGTGACCTCACACTTATACAGCCTGTCATGATGAACTGGAAATGAAAAATTGTTCATATTGGCTTCACGTCTAGGACGTAGTAAATGAGCGGAATGAAATGCCTACAAGTCAATCTACAGACAATCTACATCTCTCTTGGGACTCTGAAAAATTCAAATTTTGTACCTCAGAGAAACATCGACCATGGTGATGGAAGATGTTGGCTCAGCGGGCAAACGTCACTTCCTTTCATGTCCTGTTACTTTCGGTGACAGTCCAAAATGGCAGCTTGTCGATGACAGTCAGGTGTGGACTGGGACTGAAAAACAGGCCCGGGACTTTGAAACGCAGACAGGCCCACGACCGTGTATTATTATTATATATTTATAATTTTTTTCGCATTATGCCGCAGCCATTTGACCGGCCATTCGGGAAATCTCCCGAATCTCCTTACGGCCAGTCCGACCCTGATGACTGCAGATTTCCATTCATTATGCCTAGTCAGCATCTGTAACAGGAATTCCAGAACATCTTTGTTCACTTTAACACAACAGAAATGAATCATCCAATGAACAAGCTCCAGGGTGAAACCCACGATCCAGTATGACACGAGTCCAAACTAGACTGCTCCATCTGGCTGTCTCATCACCCCCCATTCCCCCCTCATCTAACCCGGGATCAGACATGGCTAAATACAGGGATTGACTTACAACAACCATTAATTACCACTGACCCTTATTTCTCCCTCTCCCCGAAATGACTGATATATTGGAGTATCGTGTCCCCCCATTTAAAAACCTCTGTCTTGCACTGAAAAGCTATACAATACCCCATCAAAGCAGTTTTCCCTCCACACAGCTTGGCCGCCACTTTTAAGGCCCATGTCTGTGGTCCGAAAATGGGATCTTTTTACACAGGCAGACGGGCAGCCTAGTCTGCACTCTTTTGGAGGCGTCCACCGTGGGTCCATAACCCCCCAGTCCCTAGGGCTGTGTATCCTTCAAACAGAGCTGATATTAAAGGGGATATTCTATTTCTGTCCTGTGTGGGCATGTGTGTGTTTTGCGTGTGTTTTGCGTGTGTCCTTGACAGGAAGACGAGACCCTGCTAAACACACTACTAGTATCTTGCGGTTTCATGATGAATCTGTTTAATTTTAGTTTCTTTTCACGTTTAAACACACCGTCCTTCTCTCTTCCATCCGTCATTATCTTCTCTCCACCGGAGCCTGTTGCTTCCAGAATGTGTGTGTTCATGTGTTATGTGTGTGTCTATACTCCGTTTCCCTTCCACAGAGTAAAACTGCATCTCACAAGATAATATCGCAAGCGTGTGAAAGTCGAAAACGTTTGCCCCTGACTCCTGTGTCACCCCGAATGAGGCCTGAGCTAAGTAGCTTGTAGGAAAGGTTTGGTCATAGTGTTCCCCTTCCTCCTGATATTCTGGTGCAAATCTGATACATGTGAATATGAATCCCATGTATGGCTGGATGGACAGCATGTGTTGTGTGGATTGAAACCCCAAACATCCACATGGGCGGACACAATTTATGTCCGTCAAGTCTCTGAAGGATGAATTTCCCTTCTATCTTTCCACAACACATTACTTTATAACGGGTCTCATTTCGGCAGGCACCATGTTTTTCTTTCTTAATTTCCTGTTTTGATTCGTCTTTGCCTGACCCCTAATGGCATTCACGCTGTAGTTTGGTTCACATTTACATTCATTCAGTCATTTAGCAGACGCTCTAATCCAGAGCGACTTACAGTAAGTACAGGGACATTCCCCTGAGGCAAGTTGGGTAAAGTGCCTTGCCCAAGGACACAACGCCATTTTGCACGGCCGGGAATCGAACCAGCAACCCTCTGATTACTAGCCCGATTCCCTAACCGCTCAGCCATCTGACTCCCAGTGTTCAGGGTGAAGGGAGCAGTAGCTTACCTCAGGCTCATAGCAGGGAGGCATTGAGGGAGGGCGTGTGGAGGGTGCGGGACACCGAGGCTCCGCTAGCCCCTTCTGACAGCACCTGGACCTGCAGCTGGTACACACTCTCCTGCCACCTGACCCCCACTCCCATGGTTCCGCAGTGCCTGTCAGAGGGTGAGGCTAATCATTCACAAGCCGTATGTGTGTCAGCTGGGCTGTTGTAGTGGAAGGGGCTGCCACTGCAGGAGTTTCTTCCTGGCCGCGCCGCACTCTCGGCAATGCAGGGAGAGTCAATTCGATGAGACGTCTTGAAGTATTTCATAAAAATGAGAGTAGACAGACTGTTCTGCAAGAAGGTGGTGAAGGATGGAATGAGATTTATATTCACCAGACCTGGGTCGGTTATCTTCATGCTACGGTGAACCTGATTCGTCTCTCCCCCTGTTATAAAACCAATTGATCAGTCTCATAAGTGCCAACTGTGAGGCAAATCGAATTCACAGAAATATTTCCAAATGCTGAGCCCACAATTGACCCCGTGTCTGCTATTCACCCACCACCTAACCAACAGTCTTATCTCACATTCAGGCTCTCTGATGACAGCTACATTTCCTTTACCTCAGGACAAGTGTGCCGTGACATTTCGCGGCAGTTCCTGTCACATTTCGTTAGTTTAATGTGCTTCACAGGTACTTGAGCAATGGCACCAATAACCGCTTGGATCTTAGAACACTACATAAAAGATAAAAACGACCGTAGCCCTCGTTGTGTTTAATCTATCGAAATAAACCCCCACTTCTCAGGACTTCGCCGCCAATGGTTTTGACTGATATGGTGAAGATAATAGATTTTGATTCAGTGACAAGTGATTTAAGGCCTGACAGTTGTGTCAGAGGCGAGGCCAGGCTCTGGGGCATGTCAGACTGTTTGGGGAGCTGAGAGTCAGAGATGAGCTGGCTGTTTTGGGTTCAGCGTGAGCAATCCTTCATTCTGCACAGCCGCCCTGTTTAATCTCAGGGCTCAAAAGCTACACACAAACGCATGCTTCTGGCAAGGGGAAACGTTATTGCGTAGTTATATATTTATTGGCTTCCAAGAGTATCCATAGAGAAAAGTCCATGGATGTTTGAAAACGTTTCCCACTAACCAGTAACGACCAGAGAGCCAAAAACAGGTCTTCTAATTCACTTGACAACAATTTAGCCTGGATTGAAGCACATGAAAACTCCATCTCACCTTCAGCTCATGTTGACATGACAGCCTGATAGGAATGGACAGTGACCTATGACACAGACACAGAAGATTTGTGGTTTGGTTTGAAAACTACAACCTCCATCAGTCATGACGTTGCTTTAAATAGCTGTGAGTTTAAGTGACATGAAAAGCATGACTGACATTGTGTAATCAGCCACTGATTAGAAAAAGGTTTGGATTGACAGGTCTTTCTTTCACTAATGACAGTAATCATAAAGTATGAAAAACTGTATTGAATTCAAGACAAGTATTTGAACCCAAGACTATAATTTATTGAAATTGCAGGTAAATCGGAGCTGTTTTTCCCTCGATCTGCTTCTGCAGAGAGAACGAGAGCTACCTGGGCAACACATTCCCAGCTGTGAAAACAGCGCTGAAGAGTTAACATGAAGTCTCATTCATCCAGACTGTGTGCGGAGAGCAGGCTTATGGGGTGTCAGGTGAAGCTCTATTTATGCCTTGGAAACCTCCGG
This sequence comes from Hypomesus transpacificus, assembly GCF_021917145.1. Classification (NCBI taxonomy): domain Eukaryota; kingdom Metazoa; phylum Chordata; class Actinopteri; order Osmeriformes; family Osmeridae; genus Hypomesus; species Hypomesus transpacificus. The sequence goes on from NC_061069.1 coordinate 10,226,447, forward strand.
TTGCCTTGACAACCGGCAGAAATCTTCACTGGCTGCACTGTTTTGAGGCGGGGTGGTTTATCTCAGCACAGCTACTGACCCCTTACCTGTGCTAGTGTTTGTAAATTATAGTACAACAATGCCTTAATAAAATTACACGAGGGTAAATGCTGAGAGTATCTAAACTCTTTTACTGTCACATTCACTTCCTCTGTGATACGCAGACTTTCTGCATGTGGTGTTTTTCCTGAGACATGATGAAGAGGTCGCAAGACACGCTTCCCTGGGAAGCCATGTGTGAGGAAGTATAACAGGAAGTCACAGCTAAATTCACATAAACTTATGTGAAATATTGCTTTTTTTTTGTTTGTTTTTTCTTCAAATGAACTGAAAGCATGCTCTTAGAGCATTGACTGTCTGAGAACCTAGGTTGGGATGTCAGACCACATCGAAAACGTGCATCTTGCATCCGATGTTGCGAAATCAAAAGGAAACAAACAACGTAAACGGGAAACTTTCAACCCCCGATGCAGCCACACCCGATAAGATCCCTTTAGATAGGCACGTACTGAATAGGCATGCAAGGCTGTTTTCAAACAGACATGCGCACGCTCCCTCACGGCCCTCATCTGTAGCTGTCTTGAGCCGTCGCCTACAACAGGAATCAACTCGAGTTTCAACTCGAGCTATTTTACGTGGCAAAGGCCCACAGGTCACATATCATGAGACTGACACAAACTACAGGTGCATCGGCGCATAGCAACAAACGTGTTGGCATATGTTCCAACGTTATTGTGGCTGTCACAAAGAAGCCTCCAAAAGATTCTGGGACAGAATAGAGGGGAGGGAGGTCTGTTAAACAGTTTTGCAAGACTGTCCTTTGGTGCTGGAGAACAGCTAAATAGAGGACTGTCAACAAATAAACACAGTATATACTGTACGTACTGTGTACTGTGTACTATACATTTTAGACACTAAGGTCACACAAGACATGATTCCTCGTGTTAAACAGACAGTCACATCTCCGCCACTAGGATTCTCTGGGTCCCATGTGTGATTCCAGTTAGCCGCGGCCTTCTGGCCTCCCAGTCTCGTGCCTTGCATCGCACCGCTCCGAGAACGTCTGCTCTTCGCCCCTCCTTCTGTTGTTGTCCTAATCCTTTCTTCTTAATAAACATGTAATTTACGCTGTGATTTATGTTTTTTTTACGACCATCATTACTTTCCCGTGCTTCACCCGCGGCGTCCAATAGCTTAACCAGCTCAGGACTCAACTCCCGTGGTCCCTGTAAAGCTGACGGCCTGGCGGCCCCGTCCTCGTCTTCCACTGGGCTTCCTCTCTGTCCAGCTCCTCTCCACTCCTCCTGCGATTCCCATTACTGCCCTGAGTTCCAGCATCTCGCTCCCACAGTCCATTTCTCCTCAGTCTTCTCCTCCCCCTCTTCCTCAGACCGTTTTTCAAAACAACCACAATAAAAGCTTGTGGCTCAGGTATGAATGTGCCATATTTTCGTCTAGACTTGGGAGGCTGTGTCATAGACATACCTGTGCTATGAAGTCAGTTTATTTGCATAGCTGAAGGGTAGCCTAGCCTCAAAGCCAAGACTACGATGTTGTTACCACACCACAAACTTTATGATTTTCGGAATGAGGCATTATATGTAGCATGTGTTAGGCAGCTACTGTGTTGTCGACGTTAGGACAGGGGTGGAAAAAAATTAACCCAGATGAGGTGAAGTATCCCATGACCGTTTGTTTTATTTTTTATTCAGTCCTGACAACAGTTATACTGTCAAGTATTTGGAGGGAAATGATCCCTTCAAAGCTATAAGGCAGGTTATTTCTCAGTATTAGACCTTGCGTGACAGTTTTTAACTGGTCAGGGATCCAGCAACACAATTCCAATCAAGAAGCTTGTTTTTGTCAGGATAAAATGACCAAAATGTCTCTATAGTTACCATTTCCAATTATAATGATGATGTGAAGCACGTATTTTACAGTGAAGACCTTTCATGTCGGTTCTCTTTACGTCTGCCAAACCAAGAGAAGGCCTGCAGAACCCACTAGATACGAGACTTTATGAACTGCTTTCGATTTATGCAGCGCATAATATTTCTAATGGTGGGATTATTGGAATTTGTTCCCCTGGTTGAAAGAAAAATGATTGACCAGGATGTTCTGAAAGCTACTGATGTCCAGGTTCAGAGGACAACCCGCTGACTGATCTCCTGCTGTTTGTTTTCCAGAGGGATTCTTCCTCATGTCTACCCCGTTCTTCAGAAACCTCATCTGAAAACTGTCGCAAATCACTAGATTTGAGGGGCCCTAATTTCAAACAAACCCTATTTTTTATACAGTCTCTGTTGACTGCGCAGAACGGGGATAATGTTCCCTCAGAGGGATGAGGCCAGACAGAGGAATTGGGAGGGGGGACATGAATGAGACCAGGCTCCGAATAGGGGGAGGGAACCTTCAAGGCTCTTTGCCTCCACTACAGAGGCACTGGGGGGTAAATTATGACCGATCTCTGTGCATAACAGAACTCACATAGAACCTGATTTACGCTGAATGATCCACCAGTGGACTCATTCACCGAGTCATCTTAGGGTCACACACTTTAGAAGTGGCCTTTCGCGTTACGTAAATCTACGATAGCATAAATCAAAAGATGCACAGATGTGTTTGTCGAAGACCGAGGACGAATTGTACAGTAGAATTGTAGTGTAGCAAAACAAAAACACCTCAGAGGAGAACCAGCTTCCTCTGTTGCCATCGTTTCCAGTCCACTTCTACTTCAATACTTATTTTATTCTTCTCAAATTCAGTGCTTTCAGTTGAGTTGATCCTTGAGATTTCTACAGGCCTCTTCCTGTCTGTGTACGAACCTCAGGCTGCACGCACACATGCGGTTCCTGTGTGTTTCCTGCTTACTTTCCTTTATAAAAGCTTCAGTCATGAGACGTAGAGGCAGAGAGGAACACTCGGACACTCAACAGAGCATCACTATGGGCTTCTCTCTGAACCTGTCTGTTCTGGTGCTGATGCTTGTGTTCTGCAATCAAGGTAATTACAGTTCCAGACAACTGTATGCGTGTGTTCTAGTGTGTGTAGTTGGTGAGGGAGGGGGGGTGTTTAAGTGTGGTTGCAGTTGGGGCGGGGGGGGGGGGGGGGGGAGAAAATCTGAGGCAGCTACAAAGATCAGTTACGTTTTTTAAGGAGCTTTTTAAATGTCTGTTTAATATTTCTCACCGTTAATGGACCGATCCATTGGTGGCATTGTGCCAGGGGAATCATATACCCGTTTGGCAGCACTTTCCAAAAGTAATGGACTATTCTAGATATAGGAGTGGCTGTTCTCATCAGGAGAACCGGTCATTTCATCAGCTGTTGGTGTGGTCTGTCTCAGTTCAGGCAGCTGGCATCTTCGGAGGCAACGAATCAGTGCCCCACAGTAGACCCTACATGGTGCTCCTAAAGGTCACAAGTAACCAGAAGACCATACACTGTGGCGGCTTCCTTTTGAGGGAAGACTTTGTGGTGTCTGCAGCCCACTGCGATGGAGAGTAAGTTTACTGTCAGAGATCCAAATCAACGTTAATTAAGCCCTACTTGTGAGAGAGAGAGATATGAAAGACCTCCAGCTATTACATATTTAAACGGAGGGATTTTATAGGGAGTCAGATGGGTGAGCGGTTAGGGATTCGGGCTACTAATCAAAAGGTTGCCGGTTCTATTCCCGGCCGTGCCAAATGACGTTGTGTCCTTGGGCAAGGCACTTCAGCCCACTTGCCTCGGGGGGGAATGTCCCTGTACTTTCTGTAAGTCGCTCTGGATAAGAGCGTCTGCTAAATTACTAAATGTAAACGCATATTGGGGTGAATTCAAAGAGATTACATGGATATGAACGTTGTCCAACTTCTATACAATCCTCCTAGGACATTAGTACTGTTTATATTCAAGTCTGGTGGGGGTCAGGTGGGGGTCTGGTGGGGGTCAGGTGGCTCAACGGTGAGGGAATCGGAATAGTAATCTGAAGGTCGCCAGTTCGATTCCCTGCTGCGCCACATGACGTTGTGTCCTTGGGCAAGGCACTTCACCCTACTTGCCTCGGGGGAATGTCCCTGTACTTACTGTAAGTCGCTCTGGATAAGAGCGTCTGCTAAATGACTAAATGTAAATGTAAATGTAAGTCTGTAGACTGAGGTTCATGCTAATTTGTATTTGTTGTAAAGCTGTATTACAGCCCAACTGGGGGTTCACGATGTTCATAATGGATCTGAACAACACATGAAAGTAAAAGCGGTTTATAAACATCCAAACTTCACCTCAGACTTTCTTAATGACATCATGCTGTTGAAGGTAGAGTACCAAACTAATGAATACGTGTAGTTGTTGCATGTTTGATTCCAACACTAATTCAACACAAATTTAACTATTAATGTTGACAAGAGAATTTAACCTGACCTCATATATCTCAATGACCCCCAGCTGGAAAAAAAGGCAGTGTTCACCAACCACGTCCAGCCCTTAGCTCTGCCCATGGAGAATGACCAGCGATCAGACCACTGCCTTGTGTGTGGGTGGGGACGCGCAAATATACACAAACGATATGGCTCCAAAGTGCTAAGAGAGGTCAATGTGACAGTCATTTCCAATGATACATGCAAGGAAAAACATGTTCTCTGCACACTGGGAAACAACAGACCTGCCGAGGTGAATAGTGCCCAAAACAAAAAAACATTTGTTGAAGAAATAAGACATGAACAAAATAATGTCATCATTTATGAAAAGACACGTGAAAGTTTGCATTAATCTTGAGACTATTTCTTTCGGTTTTCCAGGGAGATTCCGGAGGACCGCTGGTCTGTGGTGCCCTGGCCTTTGGGGTAGTGTCATACATGGAGGACAAAAAAAACGGATTCATTGCTTACACACACATCCCAGACTACCTCCCTTGGATTTGCGAGATAGTGACCCATCACTGATAACCACACAAAAACATGCGTCTCTAGTCAGACGAGACCAGAGGGGCTTGAGTTCCAAACAAGACGAGAGATTGAGCCTCTTGAATGTATCAGTACAGTGGCTTATGGTTAGATAGATGCATATTTCTACATTTAGATTATCTAAAGCTTTCTGAGTTTGTTTTTGTGCCATGCAGTTGACAGTCAGCATTTTTTATGGGAGATTTAGTTATCAAAATAAGCATAGTCTGTCGTATTTTAGTTGTAGTTTTACATTATACAGTCGCATCATTCACCCAGTAATTGTATAGGTGATCCACACCAAACATTCTGTTAGCTGTGTTACAAAAACGTTAGTCTACACTGCCACCCCATGGTAAACATGCAAAATATTTTCTTTCTCTTGCCTATTTCATCAAGCGTTATTATTGAAGATGCTTGAAGCTCTCTAGTGTTGCAGCCGTTTCTTGCAGACTTGCAAAAATATATCCATTCCAACCTTGATAAATTATTAAATCTTCAGGAATATGATCTTAGCAAATGCTCATAATGTAACAGTGAGTTACAGGTGGTGTACATGTACCTGCAGCACAACTGTTCAAATAAATGGTCTGGTCAATTAAGCCTCCTCCTGTTTTTAATTTTGCATCCATGTGACTCCACAACAGAGGTCTTCAACCCTGGTCCTCAGGGACTCCCTGTCCTGCACATTTTAGATGTTTCCCTGCTCCAACACACCTGATTCAAATGAATGGGTTATCATCTAGTTGGGCAGAAGCCTGCTAACGACCATTCATTGGAATCAGGTGTTTTGGAGCAGGGAAACATCTAAAACGTGCAGGACTGGGGGTCCCTGAAGACCAGGGTTGAAGACCTAATCTCCACAAGGAAGACAATTACCTCAATTCTGAACCCACTGCAGGACAGGAGACATTGTACTTTCTGATATCATGCATCCAAACCTAGGTAACAAACAAACTGTGTTCTTACTAAAAAGGTAACATTGGTTCCAAATAAAGATTAAACTGGGCACTTAAAATACCCTGCTACTCAGACAGGCATGTAAACATTGATAACAAAAGATAGCAGATATCTGGAAAGGCTTTTTTTATTTAGGAAAAATACAACCATGAAGATACAGAATGCTTAAAAAAAATCAAATACAAAACCAATCTGATGTTATGGCGAGAACAGTATTGTGAAATAACTATTTTACTCCAAGGCGTGTTTGTTGAAATTAGCTCTTGATAAGACGTTTGCATCTTATAGAACTGGCCAGTTTCACATTTTTTGAGCGTAGTATTTGGAACTGTTAAGTGAGATATGGACTTCAAATCTCATTTCGATCTTTTTATGTGCGGCAGATAAAGCAAAAATAAAAATAAAGTTCTCAAGGAGGAAACCAAACAGCTTTGTGGAGAACCTGTAAATGGACAGTGAAGCAACAGGCCATACTCCATATCACAAGTGAACCAGTCCTCGTCACCTTCCAGAACCTACTACATATTTATGAACCAGTCCTAGAAAGTTTTTCTCCCTCAGCTCTTCCTAAAGTACAGTGCAACGTGATGTTGATGTTATCAGACTCTGTGTACGTTTCCCTTCATTTAGACTTCACCACAACGTGCTGGCGTAGCAGTCAAACTCAACCTAAATAAGCGTAACGAGCATGTTACTTAAATGCAGAGCATAACGTCGACTACATAAGCGCTACCATTCCTTTACCTCTAGATACATTCCCCAGTCTTTTAGATCGTACCCCTGTGGCCACAGGGCCCCAAAGTGAGACGACAGTCTATAGCACACGAGCCTCTCTTCACAGCTCCCCTAACAGTAAATAAAATTCAAAATGTTCTCTACAGATCAATAACTCAAAATCAAAAAAAGGACCAAAAAACTTCACCAAAAATAAAAAAAACTTGGAACAGGACCGGTTTGGCTGACTCTTGAGGTGTGAGCCAGCCCTCCCCGCACTTATCCAGGACTGCTCTTGTCTACATGGTCGGTTTCAGAAGAAGATATTTAAAGTGTTGCGGAGCAGCGGGGGGGGGGGGGGGGTGGGGGCGGCGCTGGGTTCGAGGCCCAGGCCGGGCCCGCGGTCATCGGGATAGGGCCGCCGGATCGGGGGTGAGGGGCCGTGCCCAGACGACACATCCGGACGTCCTCCGAGCCCCATCTACCAGCCACCATCGTCACCTGAGCAGCAAGTTAGACACACACACACACACACGTTACCGAAATTCAGTAGCAGGAAGACTCGTCTCTTAAAGAGGGCCCTGCGACTGAAAGCTTCTACTTACTGAAAACCATCCAACTTCTTTACTCCTCCAGACACACTGACCAGTTAACTGAGAAGATTCACTTGATGCTAAAAGCCATCATTTACCCCCCCCCGAAAATACCAAAGTAACAACGAAAAGATTCTACCAGTGCAAAACGCACTTCAATTAATTAGTTTAAAGGAACTAGATAAGAACTTCACTGCAGAGCAGGATGGCAACTTTAGGAATGAAAAGGATTCCTCTAGAAACAGGGCAGGCGAAAGACAGAAAGCTTCTGACATCACAAGCGGTGGCGAGCTAAAGTGCACAGCCTGGTAAGAAGCTCACGCCAGACCTGTGGTCAGCCTACCTTTCCACCCACTCTGTGTTTTAAACTGGACCTTCAACATTTAGCTTCTTCAACATATTTCAACTATGGCAGAGGCCTCACTGGGAGACAATGAGGACTCCATATCCTGTTTAAAGAAGAAAAAGCCTAGTGATTAATGAGGTTCAGAGTCCAGGTAGACATGGACGCAGCACTTCGGACAACTCAGCCAACCTGAGAACCATATTTCGGTTCCCTCTAACACTTTATCAAATTGTCCAAAAACAAAACAACAAAAAAAAAACGACCTGCCCAGAGCTCCATGCCCCCCCCAGACACCGAGAGGCTGTGTAGGCCTCCCCCCAGCACACCTGGGACGGCCGTTCCCCAGTTTAAAACTCTGATCTCGCCCTGACTGACGCTTCATGCACTAAAGGGAGCAGAGTTTGTTTTAGCTACTAGGCCGTGTGATCACTGGACTCGTCCAGGACCGCTGAGGACCATAGGGGGCGAAGCCGGCCCAAGAGAAGCCCATCCAGCTGCAATGCGCTTCGAGGACCTGCCTCGACTCTGGCGATGATTGGGGCCCAATCCAATTCTACAGCAGCTTTCCTGTGATGAGGCTGTCCAGGCACCGGATTGGCCGCCTATCGTAGACTGACTTGTGCAAGCTTACTTAAGAAGCCTCACCATAGCTATCGAAGCTGTCTCTGTACGAACCTCCAGAACGATCGTATCCTCCTCCTCCTTGCGCTCTGTAAACACAAAAATGAGGAAGGGGCAAGTATGAGTAAACAGGTAGTGGAGAGGGAGAAATAGCAACCCCTACAAATATCCTTGTTGCCCATTTAGGGTGGATTTGTAAATGCATTCGTTGACTCGACTGGATGTCAGCACACCAGAGCAAGAACCACCTCGAGCTCTGATGCAAGTGAAGAGATGTGCTGAGCTAATCACCTGTCTCTGTTGTAATAGCCTCGGTCGGAGTATCCTCCACCTCCACTTCTGCTGTCGTAGCGTCCCCCGCCGCCGCCACCGCTGTAGCCTCGATCACTGCCACCTGCAAGCCAACAGCCAGCACAGCCGTCAGCACACGTCCACGAACCAAGCAGCAAAGCATCACAGCCGTTTTTTTTTTTTTTTTTTAGGTCGTTAAGAGCACGAGAGAATGTACTGGTCGGATATTCAGGAGACAAGAAACGTGGGTCAAACTCAAACCTCTACGGCTACTAGATCACGGCAAGAGTCACTGCAAAACAAGAACCAGACATGAGGACGTAGGAGGAGCCAGGCTTAGGGGTTTGACGGAGGTGGGTAAGGGCACGCAAAAACACACACACACACACACACACACAACTACTTGTGGTTAGTTCTGCGGATCGCAGGCACCCAAGTAGAGGTGTGAGGGACGAGCTCCTTCTCGGCAGGTGCGAGGGGAGCGGTGGAGACGGTCTGTCAGTCACTCCAACCAAGAGAAACGAGGGCGGGGCACACGAGTGCAGGGGGACCTTACTGGACAGGAAAACAACAAACTTGCCTCGCGAGAAGCCACGCCCACCTCTTCCACCACCACCTCTGCCTCCACGGAAGTAACCTCCACCGCCGCCTCGACCGCCGGATGAGCCCCCGCGGAAACCGCCGCCTCCTGACCGCCCGCCGCCACCAGATTTGCCAGCCTGGTCCACACGGATTTGCCTGCCGTCCAGGGACTAAAGAGAGGGGGGGTGGGGGGAATGAAATGTGATTATAAAACCCCCACAGTGATATTTGAGGTTATTGCATCTTGTTTAACTACATGCTCTTATTGTTCTTCCCTTTGGGATTTATTTGGTTTCACAATGTATGCTACATGTTTGCCTACCCGCAACGTTTGAGGCTATCTCGTTATGATCAGTGACCTATGCACTTTTGTCAAACTCTCTTGGAAGTTGCTTTGGATAAAGCGTCTGTTAAATGCATAAATCTAATATTTCTAGGTTATCCAACTAACCCTTAAAATGTACATTTTCAAATGGACATTATTGCCATATGACTGATCTTGACCAGACTGAAAAAGTCCATATAGCTCACCTTGCCGTTCATGGCCAACATTGCATCCTTGGCCTCATCTGGATTGTCAAACGTAACGAAGCCAAATCCTCGAGACCTCTGCGTTTCTCGGTCTTTAATTACAACCACTAAAAAGGGAGAAAAATATATATAGTTTCGTTATACAGCATGGGAATTAAGCATATTACTTAAACTTGCATGTAATACACATTTACAAAATGTGTCATATCACATTGATCAGTGCAACTTCATAGTGGCTTGACGTTACCTTCTGATATTTGCCCGTATTTAGAAAAGACATCCTCTAATGACTGCTCATTGGTGTCAAAGCTGAGGCCACCAACAAATAGCTTCCCTTCGTCAGACATTCTATTCACCTGTGTAGACAAAAGGGACAATAATTGACATTCGGTTGGATGTGCTGTACTATAGGAACTATAGGGAAGCCCTCATTTCTAAAAGCAATTAAAGGCCCAAACCAAGCAGCATGCATGCTAGCTAGCGACTAGTAGCCCAGACACACACATTACTAGTTACGGGATAAGGATGAAAGATAGCTAGCTAGATAGCGCCACTGGTTAGCGATAGTATTCCTAAACTGGCTTGGAACTTGAAAATACAGGCAACTAATACATTTTACGCTCACTTATAGAAATAAAACACTAGCGTTAGCTCAATATGTGCCGTAATATGTTCCGTCAAAACGTAAGGTCACGTAACAGCATTTCCAACCGTGGTGCTACCCGCCCCCACATGTGCTAGGCCCAGACTCCCCCTTTGTTCAGCATCGCTGTTCAGATTCACGGCGCCATTGAGCACCATCATTGTGAATTACACCAACATGACCACCCCCGGTCAGCCAGTCCGCTTCTACTGCGTCATTACATTTTAAAATACCAATACTCTAATTTAACTATACGTCTATAGAAAAACAAATTATAAATATGTACGTTTGTCTAAATCATACTAGATTCTACCACACTAACATGTACTCGACAACCAGCTATCTTAGCTGGCTTGCTAACCACTGCGGCGAGGATATTTGCGTTAGCCAGGCTTGAACGACTATCGGCGAGCGCGTCGCCAAAATATTCCCTAATCACATTTTTTCATCCCTTTCCCGTCTCTTTAAAGTGATATATTTCATCATTCGACAGGCACTGAAAAACATGTATAAATTACTGAATGTAAAGGCATATTACCCCCAACAAAACGCCGTCGAAATCTGTTATGACCGACTGGCCTGAAGCTGCGTGAGTGATCAAGATCCTAGGATGCCAGCTAGCTAGCTACGTCTTTGTAACGATGCGTCCCACGTGACATCTACATGATTTAAGCTGGCTGGCACGTCAGGCTAAATATATGCTTTTCACGATATTGTGACATATTTGGTCACGAGAAAATGGAACTATCCAACGCTAATTTGTATATATATTTACCTCGTTATAAAAAATATTGTTTCATTGGCATGACCACATAAAAAAAAAGCCCAATCAATAGGTTTTAACCAAGCTTTACTTCAACAGTCAGTTTTCATGAGCCTTGGCACCAAAATATCCACAAATCTTATTTAATTGTCGTTTTTTCCCCCCATACAGTCTCTTGCCATTTCGGTTAAATTTCAAACAGTATTGTGCACATCCAAAAATAATCAATTGGATGCCCATACCCATAGACAACATGCAAACCCAGCAGCCAGCACACCCTGAAGGACATCTCCTTTTCATTCAGGTCCTTCCTCTTGATGGGGACAGACCAGCAATCTGCTCCTCAGTAAGATCATATATCCTGTGCTTGACCTGAAACATAAACCCTCCATTAGATTGAGGAAGACATAGTGGAATAGTTATGCCAGGTAGTGATAAATCAGAATGAGGGGAAAAGGGGGTTAGTCCAAGTGATATCCCCACATTCAGATTCAAATTAACCGAAGAATTACACTCAGTGAAACCATTCAAAAAGCTAAGTTTGACGCATAGAATCAGTCATGCCAGATAAGTCTTGTTGTTAAAAGCGGCAGCAATGGCAGCATCAATTCACATCTTGCATAAGTTAGTACTTGATCCAATTTCTCAGTCACTGACATGGCAACGATTTAGTTGTTACATAATGGTCAAAATAACACATTACAACATACAAGAGGCATTGGGTGCGTTTCCAGTTTAATTGGCCATGTACAAGCATGTTTAGATCAGTCAGTAACCCCACTGTCAAGTTGCAACAACTTAACCTCATACAAAAATAAAGTGGAGAATTTTCTTTTAACCGTCAGGCTGTCTCAGACTCCCCACAGCGCGAAGGTTAAAAGAAAATGCTTTTTGTTTTTGTATTGGGTTAAGTTGTTGCAACACAACGCTGGGTCGTTGTGACCCAAAGGCAGCACAAGGGTTAAAGACTACCTTTCGCACCCTATCGATTCATTTGAACTAGATTCTCATAAGAGATCCTATTGAGATGCACTCTTATGAATGATATGCACATCTTGCTAGTTGGCATAATACAATGGCCATGACCCACCATAGATGTAATCCATCTCCTTGGTATGACGTAGCTGGAGTGAGTGAATACCCAGGCAGACCAGTAGTCCCGGTCAAATAGTCTCTTCTCAGGACCCGAGCCTTTGGTCAACCTAATCAAGCGACAAAAAAGGTCATTATTTTTGGGGGCAACCACAAATGAAAACAGAAAATGCACGTAAAACGGCATGCATTAAAATTACAAGTACAGTTTGTGAATATAACTATTATTCAAATTGCTCAAGAGTTGAGTCTGAACTTAAAACACTGAAACAAGTTTTCAAAATAATAGTTGGAAGTTGACAGTAAAGACATTCAAACTAGACAATTTAGTGATTTTCTGTACTGACACGCAAAGGAAAATGTAAAATCAGTCTACACTAAGATGAAAACAACTTTGTAATCGCAGGGAGAACAATACAAACACTTGGTTGTTTTTTTTAAGTGAGTTTCACATGAGTCAATTTTTTTTGGGAGGATCTCTTTGGGACACTAGCATCTTCCAGCAATGACAGTTGGTGAAAATTTCAAATGCTCAATGGTCATTGTGAGAAGCTCACGTCCCATTTCTTCTAAACGGGAACAGGGTCCCCATTAACAGGACACGTCACTCGACGTAGTCATGCATTCTTATAGAAAACTGGACAGTGACTAAGTTCTATCTCAGGAGGGCCTGGGTGGAGGGGAGGGGGGGGTGATAGCCCTGGGTAGGGGAGGGGGCAAAGTTGAAAAAGGTAGATAAGATGGGACATCAAAATGAGAACTGTTGAGGGATGCGAACAGGAGAGCAAAAATTGTTACCTCACATTACTGGCCTATCTCCACATATGAACTAGCCAAGAGAGCAGCATTCACCAGAGAGGGTTCGCGTGTCGGTAGGCCCAACACTTCATTCTCCAAGGACTTTGTTGATTTCCAAACCGATAGCAGAGCTCTTGGGCGCAATGAAGCATTATAACAGAACCAGTACCAGGAGAGGACATTTCATTTCAATTCTGCTTGAATTCTCATTTCTACTAACGGAAACAGAGCCCACCCACACTGGCTAGCTTAAGACAGGACTATTTAAAAGCCTCCAATGTATAACATTTAACGATCCCAGTAATTTCTGACGAACTCTCAGGCTATACCTGAGCACCTTTCCAAAACAAGACCCCAGTATCATTTTCCTTTAAAATGGAGTGCAACACTTGTCTGCTCTATCGACCCACCTACATATCTTCCAGACTGAGGTAATTGTCTAGAGCATCATCACATTCAGCTTAGCGTCATTCTTTGGAGGCACAAGAAATCAGAGCATTTTCAACGGATTGTTTAATAGGCTTCATGAAGCCAGAATATACAAAAAAATCTTAGAGGTGTTGGTACACAGAACAGAGCACATTTCCTTGTAGTAACATTTCTTGAGGATGACCTTGAATGGGGTTTTTTTTGTCCATCAGAGTAGCATAATGGAACTGCCAGCTGCAGCAGACTGCATCAGCTACACCGAGTATGGCAGCTCAAGAGCTAGAAGTTGAGTCACCAGACAAAGTTAATCACTTTGCACTAGATATTGAATACTTACATATCTTTATCAATATCAAGGAGGTTTACTGGAAACCAGTGCTACCAGTCAACATTCCTTCCTTCCTACACTAAATGAATGAATTACAGTTCCCCCTGGAAACATCACAGCTTGTCAAGCTTCTAGTGTAGATCTAAAAGATTTAATTTCTCCTTTTTTTTATTTTATTTTAAAGACCAGAATTCACTACAACTCCAGTTTAAAAAGGAAGATTAGATAGTAACGTCTTTTTGCAGATATTTGAGGCTTAGAATGAGCAGGGTCATGGTCAGGTCAAGAGACTGAATTTGTCATAGAAGCTATCAGGCTGTGTTGGACAGTTTACAGAGATCCTACCTAGGAGCGGTTCAACAGTGAAACAGGTTTCATTTCAATTTAAGCCATTTTTCTTAAAATCATCAACTTTGATCCCCCCAGAAAGCAGTCCCATTACACCAGGAGGAAAAAAATTGATCAAAAAAAGGACCAACGCTCCACATTTGAGCGCCAAGCCTAACAGTAAAGTTTCTACAGGATTTCAGTTCCTGCCAAGAGGACAGATTATCCTGAATAATATTTTCAACACGATAAAAAGGACTGAAGATGCTGCAATGTCTGTTAAAGAAAACACTAGAACCAGATACCACAAACAGAAAACAACAACAAAAATTCAAAAAAAGGGATCTTCGAAGAGCGCATCTTTTAAAAAGAAAACAGCCAGCGAAGTGACGATCTTGCAATCAGGAAGTTTTTTTTGTATTTACTCGTGTGTAGCTGAGGACAAGAAGTAGGGCAAAAGTGTAAAGGCACTGCAGCATTCTGACATTATTCACACAGAACACTAGAATCCTATGAATGAGGGGTGTGCCAATGCTCTGTACAGGTTGTCTCTGTGGAACGGGGAAAGCACAAGTCGAGGGGCATTCTTTTTGATTCTTGGGAAAAAAGGACAGGTTCTGAGCATAGCCTCCACGGAATGTGGCCTTGGGAACTAGGACAACTGGTTTTTCTATGCATTTGATGGTTGGATTTCCATCGTTTCAAAGAACGGCTGCAGGATTCTTTGAGAGGACTTGAGTATTTTAACATACTAATCCAAGAGATCAGGGAGTGAGAAACGGGGTGGTTTTTGTCCACAATTCTAATCTGGCTCAACTGCTAAAGCTTGATCACTGCAATACTCACCATAGCTGTCATAGCTGTCTCGGTAGGATCCTCCGGAACGATCACCATAACCTCCTTGGCTCCTGAAAGAGATTCATTTCCAAATTGATCAAAACAATAATGTAAATCGTACAGATTGTAATTCATTGTTCATATATACGGCTTGAAAGAGCTCAAAGCACCAGTACGCAAGAATCTTTTCTCTTTTTTTAAATCAGCAACCAGCCTGAAAGTCAAAACTCACCGGTTATCCCTGTAACCTCCACCGCCACCTCCACCTCCAGAGTATCCTCCACCACCTCCTCCTCCTCCACTCCTGTAGCCTCCTCCATAACTCCTCTCTCCACCTCCACTCCCTCCATAGCTCCGGTCACCACCGTAGCTCCTATCGCCTCCGCCGCCACCATAACTTCTGTCTCCGCCATAGCTACGTTCACCTCCATATCCTCCGCCACCTGGTGAATAGCACAAAAATAAAACATTTAAAAGGCCGTTCTTTCAGGGACCGAAGTCCTTACTTCATCTGAATAACCACACCCACCTCTTCCCCTGCCCCCTCTGAAAAATCCACCTCCTCTGCCACCACTGGATCCTCCTCGAAAACCACCAGATCTTCCTCCAGACTTGCCCGCCTCATCAACACGGATGGTTCTGCCGTCAAGAGACTACAAAACAATTTTGGGGGCAGAACTTTTTTTTGTTAATTAAATATATGTATTATTTTATTATAATTTTTACAACGGGATTATTATTTACGTTGCGATATGCCCAGTGCAGTAAAGCCATCTACTTACCCTGCCGTTCATTGCTGTCATGGCTGCCTTTGCATCATCAGGGCTGTGAAAAGTGACAAAGCCAAATCCCCTGGACCGTTTCGTCTCACGGTCTCTGACTACATCAACTAAGGGAGGCATGAATAACGTCAATACCTGCTGTAATATAGTGCCCAGCATAAGGGGTCATTTAATTATTTCTACATTTTTTCGGATTATTCATTTCAATACATCCAACTGGGCGAGTAAATGATTAGCGTGCGGAGATAACAGTTTATAGCAATCATACAACATACCTTTTACGATGTCCCCATACTTGGAAAACGCCTCTTCCAAAGAGGGTTCTTCTGTATCGAAACTGAGGCCACCGACAAAAAGCTTTCCATCATCAGCCATCTTGAAAAGTCTTAGAAATGATTTTAGTTATTCAGAGTTTGTCGGGATATTCGTTATTCACACATTAACCAACTGTTGGCCAACTGTCCATTTAATCATTCGTAAACATTTACGATTTACTTGATGCTTATGAGGGACCAAAACGTGGCTTCCTTTAAAAAAAAAACACCTGGCCTTTCATTGTTCAACATGCAACAAAGCCATTTTGTATACCAGCGTTAGCTTCCGCTGCTAACGACGTCGTTAGCTTAGCACCACGCAGTGCGAAACGGCAACAAATAAAACTAAACCAAGCAAACAAATAAAAAATAAGGATTGTTGATTACCAAACCATGTTGAAATGTACAAGCGATGGACGGTTTTACTGGTAAATAATAACCCATAGACAAGCAACTAGTTGGTCTTGTCGCCAATATCTGGCTTCTTTGGGGCCAGCAGAGGCTAAGCGCACAACCACGACACATGCATTTTCGACATCAAGTCAACTGGAATATGTCGCTAGCGAACAGTTACCGATTGATTTACTGTCGCTTAATTTTTAAAACATTATTGTCGAATTGTAAAATAATCTTACTGAAACTTCTGACGTAAACGAATAACTCGAGAGAACACATCCTTACCTCTGTGTGGTTTAACGTCGTCTGAGACAGATGAGAAAATGGCCACTGAGTAAATGCAAGCACTGGGCGTGTCCTGCGAGGACTAGCTAGCTAATTGCTCCTCAGTTGAGTGGGAACTCTCTATTTGAAGGAAAAATCACCAACCACAAGCGTGACGACGTCATTAAACAAATTAAAATGTAAACTTAGAAAAGGGAGCAAGTTATTTGTAAAAATGAGAGATCATATTAACTGTTTTAATTATGCTTTCGATTTCCCTTGGTAGGCCTACTCAAGTATGTTTGGCCACATGGACTCCACGCACTAGATCGAAAGTAAAAGCACTCTAATGGGGCCTTGCTAGGGTATGCCCGACAGTAAAGTATTTGACATTATCTTACTCAAGTTTAATGGCGTTTCCTTTCCAAAGGCAGGTCTCTTACTTAACGTGTTGTCAGACCACATTGCACACATACCACACACATAAAATAGTCATAACTATTGATTATAGTTGGCTGGTGTTGCAGCCTACCTGTATGCTATTGTTTGCCATTGTGTTTTTGGTTTTGTTCTGCCCTAAAATATCTGAATCCCTATCTCCATCTCTACAGGAGGCCCTACGCTTCTTGTCAAATCATTGTTGTATGTTTTTTAACTTGCCTGGCAAAATCAAGATGAATATTCCGGCATGTGACTTACCAGGATCAAATATTGTGTAAATCTCTGTAGGGTTCTGATTAAAGAATGTAATGCAGACATAAAAAAAACTAAATGTGTATTGGTTGGTATCTCCTCCCACCACCACAGCCTAGCCCCCTCACAGTCACCTCCCTCTGTTGGTGTAGAATGAGTTTTTTTTCACTGGGGGGCACTCTTGCTATGTTAATATCCCATTCGGAGGAAATCTATACGGAGGAGTTGGCAATGACAGCAGTAGATTTAGATATCAGTCAGCTGAAGACTAGCTGGCATTAAAACATAAAGTAATTAGGATCTCAATAAATAGTGAACATGAAGAAAACTGAGGCAGGGCCAGGTTCATGGTTACAGTTTTAATTTAGGAAGCATGATGTCTAATGAACATGACTGTTTTGATTGCATTATATGAATGGTCAGTATCTAGTGCTCCAGTGAAAAGGAAAGACCTAGTGATGATTTGTGGAAAACACTTTCTTTGTTGCTTCACTTACATGAATGCATTAGACATACATACGAACATTGTGATCTGGTAACTCTTAGAATGTTTACAAAGCAGTAATTGGGTTCCGTTTTCCGAAGTCAAAGTCATGGTCAAGAAGAAGAGAATCCACATGTGTTTTCAATTGATTAAATATGAATTTAATTAGCATGTCTTTAAAATGTTTGAAGTCAACATTTTCAGCTAAGTGAAAAGTCCTTCAGTAGTGTCAGTCATGCAGTTGTCTGCCAATGAAAATATAAGGATGATTAAAACTACAATAGCAGGAGACAAAAAAACACTAAAGTCGATAATATTAAAATCATATTGCCGGAGGGAAAACATTTTATTGTTATAACATAATCATGAAATGAGTTCTATAAATATTGGTCTACAGCTTTTTTGTCTCTATTGTCTGTCTCATTACATTACATTTAGTCATTTAGCAGACGCTCTTATCCAGAGCGACTTACAGTAAGTACAGGGACATTCCCCCGAGGCAAGTAGGGTGAAGTGCCTTGCCCCAAGGACACAACGTCATTCTGCACGGCCAGGAATCGAACTTGCAATCTCCTGATTAATATCCCAATTTCCTAACCGCTCAGCCATCTGACCCCTCCTTAAAGGTCTGCATGTTTTTTGCTGTAAGAGTGTAATACCGTCTAAATTCCCAAATACCTCTCAGAAATTACCATTTTAATAATATTTCTTAGAGAAGTCCATCTGTTCATTCAGTTAGCAGGTTTTGTTAACCTCTCACTGCACATTGCAAGGCCGTAATCATAATATATATCCCCCTAATGTATGTCCCCCCCCAATATATTGATATAAAAATAAAAATATAAATGTGCTACAACAGGCAACCACGCACGCTGTCCGAAATTATCATAAGAAATGTAATTCGTCCCCCCCCTCAATGTTGACTCCATGGCTACGGCCTTGGCATATTGTATTATTTAACCTTCCCATTAGAGGCAAGTGCCTCGTTAAAAGCAACACTCATGGTGTTTAAAGAACTGAGAAAGTGATAAAAACTGACTGCAGCCCTGTATAGGAATGTAGTTAAAACTAATGAGGAATGATATTTCAGCCAGCCCACCTGCTCTTATGCGAGCTAGGCTGCTCCACTTCACCCACAAGCCGCTGTGTGTCATTCAGTCATTGCATGCACATGCTACTACATTGTTTGTTTTAGCTACAAACCAGACTTCAGTTAAATTACTGTCCAAGTCTGGGTGCACTTAATTTGTCTACCCACTGCAATTAAACCATCATTGGTGCCAGAAGTGCCAACTGTGAACGCAGCCATTTTCAAATGTGTTGATAAAATCAACCTCAGTAATAGATCTGGGTCTGCTTCAAAGTTGTAGGGGGAAATGAACGGCTGCATTGCTGGTTGTTTCCTTAATCTGTCTTTATCACTCACTCACCCTGATATTGAGAGTGCACGTGTACGTTGTGTGTGCAGGTACATGTGTGTGGGCATGTGTTGGCTGGGACCAGGCGTGTTAGTTTCAGGAAGTAAGAGATCAGAAAGGAATTTGAGGCGAGTGAGGTTCAAACCCCGCTGAACTGGCGGCTGGTGTTGCTGGTCCCAGATTCTTGCCTGGATAAGGAGGAAGACCTCCCAGACCTTTATCTCCAGGACTGTTAAAAATACCACTGCTCTCCTCAAACCTGTTTACATCAACAGATCAGATGGGAAGATAAGGAGTGTTCAGGCTAAGCAACACACCCGCCGCAGTCCTGACCAGGTCATCCACCTGCATTTAATGTCTCCTCAAAGGGGTGACGGTGTGTGTTAACATAGTTCCTCTGCTTGTTTCTTGTATTAGATCACTGTTTATTTGGGAGATTATTTTCCCCCTGCTCTTCCAGTCTTGGTTGAAAAGGTAAGTGTTTCAGGATAACAGCAGATGGGGAAGATCTGTTTGAGTTTAATCCTCAGAGACACTGAGAAGCTATAATCATTGAACTGTGTAATCAGTAGCAATTTTTCCCTGTCAAAGCAAACCTGTTCTCCTGAAAAGCCTCCAACATTTACTTCCTGGTCCAACTTTTGTGCTTGATTCAAAAGGAACAGACCCTTGATCCTGGAGAGATGTCTTCCATATGTCTGCATCCCTTAGCTTTACGACTAGATTAGCCATAAACACAGGGATTTGCCTGGGCTGAATGTATTGGGTTGAGATCTTAGTGATCTTTGTATTTTAGTCCGTGCTGAGGACTGTGTTAAAGTTTTAAGTGCATCTTTGTCTGTTTCTAAGTGTGTCGTTCAGAGTTAATTCTCCATTACTCAGTTCTAATTATATCATGGTCTGTTCTGACTGTATATATCGCTGACTGTGTTAAGATTATATGTGTCGGTCTACCTGAACCTGTGCTGTAAGTGTGCTATTAGAATCGTAGCTCAGTCTGGCCCAAGTGGCTGTGGTCAGTGTTTACAGAACACATCTGTTCCATGGAGGCTGACACTCAACAGAGGTGGATGACTGGGCCAGAGTATAAATACTCTCCATCTCTCCTCTCCACACGCGTAAATATTGCACATACCTCCAGAGGTATACGCTCTGCTACTGCGCTCGCTTTTCCAGTAAGCCTGCAACCTCAAATTGCTTCTTCTGCTTGAAGGGCGGTATTGGCGGAGACCTGAATGATAAAGCCCCTTTGTCAATGGTCAATCAGACACTCGTCTGGGACAGTCGTTGATTTGCACCAGAGGGACTGTCATGTTAAAATGACAATCACACCTTCTAGCACCCCCACAAGGCTGCAGTAGACCAAGTATGTGTGTGCAAAGGCATTACACTAGGTGTACTGCATGCACAAACTCTGTAAACCCAGTACATATACATGTTTTAACATTAAAAGTATTACTAGAATGTGATGCATACAAAAAAAAGAAAATAAAATCACATCAAACCGGAAATTAAAAGCTGTTAAAAAACTATATGTACATGAACACAACTTTTAATGATGATTTCAGAGTCTTCCTCGGTTCACCTTCCTCTTCAACTGTAGAGATCACCTCTCCAGAAGTGTGTCTTTAAAGTGTGATTGTCATTTTAACATGTCCCTTTTGTGCAAATCAACGACTGTCCCGGAGGACTGTCTGATTGACCAGTGACAAAGGGACTTTATCATTCAAGTCTCAGCCAATACAGCCCTACATGCTTGTCAGAGTAGCTTTGCGTCGACACTGTCCCCCATCACACAAACGGCCGCACGTACAAACACTTGTGGTTAGCAGGCGCATGGCTCTTAATCATCCTCTGGTTGTGGTTTCCACCCAGGCTGACAGGCATGTTCGTTTTTGTCCATCGATGGCTGCCATTGTTTCCAATTGCCTTGCAATCAGAACCAACCATTCACCAAGCCTCAACACGCTCTATTCTCAGTGTTTAAACTCTGAACCACTTGGGTTTGATTGGAGGTTGTTTGGGGGGGGGGGGGGGTTCATTTTCCACTGCAGAATGAGTTTAGATCGTTTCTCCCAGAAACGTTTTAGACAAAGACGTAATTATGACTAAAAAAGACAACAAATGATCTGGTTGGCTGATATATACGGAAGCCATCCAGAAGATGTGCAAAAGTGAGGGAGATGTGAGTCAGAGTGTGGTCCACCGAGGCCCTGTTAGGATCAGTTTATCATCCTTCGCCAACACGTCACTGCCCTCAACTTTCACAATAGCCATCTCCACGCTACACGCACTTTCTTTCTCTTTCTCTCTGCTTCTCTCTTTCTCTCATGCCCTCGCTCCCTTAGTCTCTCTCATGTCATTCTCTGGGAGGCTTTGGTTTCTAAATGAAGCCTTTGGACGTATTAAGTTTTACATGACACACACAATAGTGATGGATATTCAAACGACTAGTGCTTTTATAGTGTTTAAATACATTAACTCAGAGCGCCCATATAAAAGTCCCAACCAGTGCACGAGCACCAACGTAAACATCTGTTGTGTGTGCGTTTGTGTGAACAGGATTCTTTATCCTTCTACTAATGAGCACATCTGCCATTCACTCACCACAGAGGCCTGGTTTTCTGGACCTTCTAACCACAGTTACGGTTCCACAGTCATCTATAACGAAGAGCTGTTCAAGCAGTCATGATATAAACCGGCAAAGACAGTTTCACATTCCTGGTTCCTGGCCATCTTTTCTCCCACCCTGCTTCTATAGATTTGGAACATATACCAGTGGCTCACCCACTGTATACGACACACAGCCTCTACTGGGTGCCTCATATACTTTACACAGACCACTAGCCAGGCCCACCCAGCCCTGCTCAGTGCGACCTTGCCTTGTTAGGCTTAGCTGCCTGTCGGCAAACACTGGTTCTATAGAAGACATCTACAGAAGTCTGCTTCGGTATTGTCTTGTGTGTTTGTTGTCAACATGATCTCAACAATGGCCGAAACATCGGTCTGGTGGTGGGAAAATTCCTCTGGCTTCATGGGGCAAAACCTCCCTATTACCCATTGTGAGGTGGCCACCCACCCTTTCTACATGTGACTGGAAACCAAGGATTGTACAAGCTGTATGTCAGGCTTATACACAATTTACAATACAAGAATGAGGAGAGGAAAGGAGAACATGCAGTGAACTTTCTACAGGAGTCCTTCATTCAGTTTGATCAGCGCTCAGCTCCTGACATGTTTTAGATGTGAGTCATGCAGTCCTACTTTGTCCAAAGGGATTAGAACAGAGAAGAAGCATCTCTCATGTGGACCAAAACATGTTTCGTCTGACTCTGTGATGAGTACCATGACATGCCACAACTCACACACAAGTACACACACACACACACACACACACACACACACACACACACACACACACTACTATCACAATGCTATTCCTACCTCATCCCCAGATTGAGTTGCCTACACTGGTAAAACAAACATGGCTGCTGGTGAGGTTGATGGATGTTGCCTCTCGTGGGTTTGATGAGAACCTGATCCAGATTCATGTCAAAGCTCTTTCTCAATTGCTCTTTTGATCTTATCCTCCGTACAAAGCTGTTCTACTGTAGGTGTCCCAGGGGTGGCGGTTAGCGAGCAGACGGCATAACGTGTGGTAGGCTAGAACCGGTCTCATTAGCTACCCTAGGAGTCTAAAGTGCATTTACAATACATTTAGTTGATGCTCTGATCCAGAGCCACGTACAGTAAGTACAGGGACATTCTCCCGAGGCAAGTAGGGTGAAGTGCCTTGCCCAAGAACACAACGTCATTTGGAATTGTCGGGAATCGAACTGGCAACCTTCAGATTACTAGCCCGATTCCCTAACCGCTCAGCCACCTGACTCCCAGTAGCCAATGTTTCCTGTTGGTGTCGGAAGTGTGTGGTTGCGTAACTGTCGCATGCTTTATTTATTTTGCTGAACGATGATGGTGTCTGCATGTGTTATAAAAATGTTAACCTCTGTTAGTTTGAACACCTTTTTCTTGGAGTGTATCCCCTGTATAGCCTATAACCCATCAGCTATCTAAAAACATGCATATTTTCTAACGGTAGGCCTATGTATTTGTGTGCACATTTTTTTTGCATAGAGCTTCCAAATATGTTTATTCTAGAGTTCCGAAAAAATGTCCAGGATTCATAACAGGTTTTTGCACGCCATAACCTTACAAATCCAGCTGAAAGGAGTTTGTCTGTTTGACGGATGTAGGCATACTTCCATACTTTTCTTTCTCCACTCGTGTCCAAGAAATAACATTGTTAGCAAGTCGTACAGTTAGGTTGGGTGTGAACATGAAAGTTGTGCAAGGTGTGCGTGGCAAAGAAAGTTCTTCAAACCATCAGGCCAACACACGGTCCCAGCTAAATGTGGACTCAAGTGTTGCAGTGTAACATCTTCCCCATCGACCTCTTCCAGCCAACTGGCACATTTACATTTAGTGCCTTTCCAGAGCAACTTACAGTATACAGGGACATTCCCCGAGGCAAGTAGGGTGAAGTGCCTTGCACAAGGACACAACGTCATTTGGCATGGTTGAAAATCGAACCGACAATCTTCTGATTGAAAGCCCAACTCTCTAACCGCTCAGCCACCGGACACCACATTTGCGCATGAGACAGGCCCAAAACAACAGCGAAAAGAGTGAGAGCTTGACACAAGGATTGTGAGGCAAATTGAAAGACAGAAAGACAAACAAACAAGGTAAATAATGTACTGAAAGACCTGTCATGTCCAGGGATAACTCACCAAGCACTCACATATGCATGTCACATGATAATTGTTGGATGTTAGATGCAGACAGTTGTAGGTCATTTGCCACTGTCAGACCTGCAAGCGTGCCCACACACAACAAAAAGAAGCACACAAACGAGGAGCATAATACAATGATTACAATTTTGATCATATTCTGCTGTTGAGATCTTTCCTTTGTAGAATATACCCCTCGGCTTTATGGAGTTACGGTTGCGGATTAGTACAGTGGAAAAGGGTTTTCATTTCTTGTCATGGCATATCTGTTTATTTGAGTTTGCTGGGAAAACACGCTGCCAATGGATTCAAATCCAATGGATGCGGCCTGTGACTATTCAAGTGGGCCTGTGCTCTGCCAAATGAGCTGGTGTTTTTATTGCAGTGTCCCATGGAAGATTCTGGAAGGATGTGAAAGAGGATGTTCATGGTCTGAGGCATCTACCTTTACCTTTACAAACAAACACACAACCACACTTTATTCTTTGTGCCGCCGCCCCCCCCCCCCCAACACACACACACCCACACAAACAGCTACACGAACGCCCTGCAGACATTTCTAAGTAGCAGGTCTACTATCTGACATGCATGCTTTCCAATCCATCTTTCACGGTAACGCGAGAAAAAAAGATGACAATGTTTTCCTTGGAAGCAGAATACGTTTATTCAACAGTCAGAATATGTAGAATATCATACATGTAACGTCCACTTTGGCACCAATAGTTCAATAAATAAACATGTCCCTCTTTTTCAATGATGATAGCTAAATAAATAAACCATAACTTACTCTGCAATAAATATACATGATCTATTATACAGATGCATTGCATCAACTTTTACTGAAGTTGGTCATCATTGTCCAACACTGCCGGGAGAGGGGAGGAGAGGTAGAGAAGGAAAGGAGGGGGGAGGAGAGGTAGAGAAGGAAAGGAGAGGAGGGGGGAGGAGAGGTAGAGAAGGAAAGGAGGGAAGAGAAGAGAAGGTGAGGAGAAACCCTGAGGGGTGTTTAACTATCTAAACAATGAGGGGTCTTTATAACTCATAATGGCAAATACAGGGATAATCAATATAAAGACCAATACATATATTATATCAGCAACTTTAAGACAGCATGTTGCTCCTAAGCTGTTTTCTTTCATCATTTATAACAGGCCAAAATACATTGCATTTACTCAATGTCCTTCCGAAATACTGTGAATGAGATGGCCTCTGTAGCGCAGCACATACGTGTAACATGCCAGAGATATGTTCTTGAGTACATGCAGGGTTTAGGAGAGGCCAGTCCACCTACTGGTGCATTAATCTCATTGTTCAGACTATTTATAACGCTGTGTGTCTGCAGCTCGGCAGCTCTTGGACATAAACCTGACCTGTGTCCTCGGATAGACAAGCAAACAGGTCTGAGGTGCAGACTAGCTGTTGTCAAGGTTGGCTGTGGTTAGCCACGGAACTAACATGGGTGGAGATGCCGAAGTAATTGTTAAGAGGGATCCTGTTGTTTCTACTTAGCACACGTTGACTTGAGAGTATTAGGTCTGGAATTGGCCTGTTTCTCGGCTTAAAGACAGCAAGGCTTTTTAATTACCCCGTCACCCTAATGGTTTGATTGGGCTTACACTGTCTCTTTATCCTCATTGGCTGGATAACCTAAATGCTCCTAATGTTCTTGCTAAAACTGGGTTACTCTGGTACAGCTTTTGGCCCACAGCAACACTAAGAAGACAGAGATATTATGGACTTTGTTGCCGTTTGAATATTTTTTCTCAACCTCATGTGTAAATGTGGTATTTTGTTTATCCAAATGTGTGAGCTAAGCATGGCCTTTGTAACAGACAGACATTCTTTTCTCTTTTATAAGTCTGTGGGCAAATTGGTTGCTACCAAATGTACAGAATATGTGGCCACAAAGAACACATGGTTTGCCTTTTCTTTGATGAAATGCATGACACTAAAGTAGTGTTTAGGTAGAAGTGTAGAAAAACCAGACTACTGTGATGTGGAACAGGGAATCGCACCAGCCTCCATCTACCTAACGTCTGACAAACTGTACAGGGGGGCCACGCTGCAACACAGCTTAAGAGTCCTAGAACGACTTGCTGACAACAGTTCTGGAGCTATATTTGTGTCGCGTGGTGGATTTACTTGCTTTTCTTTCCTTTTGCATTCAGAACCAGGGCCCAATCGGGTGATAAAGGAGCTAAATAGATTAGAGTAGTCTATTATGGGATTTGCTCCGCGGGCCAGTTCAGGGTAAGACTGAAGCGCAAACCCCCTTTCTGCTACATTTACGAGCCGACCGTCACTCGCTTAATCGATAGCCCTGTCTAGATGGTCACAGCGGGAGAACACTGAGGCCCCGCCCACCAAAACTGACGTTCAAGTTTTGGTGGATTGCGTTACTGTCCCGGAACAGGCGCTTGCGTCGCAGTTGTTGTGTTTCACGAGACAATTTGATTGACCTGTGTTCCCTATGATCTCCGAGGGTGACCCAGATACTTTGTGTGTTTATCTGGTCGCTATGCACATCTAAAAGCTCAGTTCATGAGACCTCTACTGACCAGACAGCTCTGTGGTGAGGCTGTTATCAACCCAGAGGAAAGTAGATAATAAATGGTTGTCCTAAGAGAATGTTTCTCCAGGTAAAAAGCTTCCCCTAAAATGCTTTTAGCTGAGTAGCGGGATCACATGTGATAATGTGTTCCTCTACATAGAAACGTTCAACATAAATGAGGTAGATATATGTGGTATCTGGTCATGGCTGGAGATTCCATGATGTGGTCCAATGTCTGATGTCATGGAATGATGCACTTGCTGTACAGGATGTCCAGAAGCGCATGGCTCCTTCCCTGGTCTCTCTCTCTCATGCACGGTCAGACAAACGGTAACTTAAACTATTTTAAATCACCCATTTGTTCCCTGTAGAGAAAACTTCTCTAATAACCTTCTAACCCCTATGTAGTTTCAAACATAGCCTAATTATTTACAGATAATAGTTGGGAGTTTATGTATTTATTTTTTAAAGGTATTTCTACAACTGACAACTGAATGCACGCTTTAGGAACCCTTTTAACTGGGCGCAAAATGTTTCTTAGCGGTTCAGTCGCGCAGACAGGGTGGCGATCTTAGCCCTACTGTACCCTAGTGTTGTGAGTGAATGACTGTGGTGGCCTCCTCCTATAGTAAGGTTTATAGTCTGTAGACACTCTGTATAGAAGCATGTGTATGTGGTATCAAAGCAGCATGGCATGGAGGCATGCACGTCTTAACAAGTCATACCACGGAGAACGCCTCAGATGACTAATGAGACCGAGGCTTCCCCACACTGCAAGTCACACTCTGAGAGAGTATCCCTTGGAAGGCAAAGAAAGCATATTTTTTGTTGTTGAAAGCAGAGCAGGGAGGAAGTCACACTGTTGCTTTCCTCCAGGAGCAGTTCTGGTATTTCCTGTGTCGTCAGCCGTTGTCAGTGGTGCACACGACCCACTCTGGTCTCCCATTGGCTCCCCCCCGAATTGTCAACCATGTGACCAAGAGGACGGTCTAATGCTCCCAGAGACGTGGCCCCCCTCAGGGCTTCCCCACGAGCGCTCCATTCCCACCCCCCTCTGCTACACTCCTGAAAATGGCCGCAGCTGTGCCAAATTCCACACAGCTGGCGCCCAGCAGACGGGACACATCATACGCAGCCGCAGTCCAGGGCAGAGTAATTGCCCAGCTTCACGTATCTGTTGTCGTTATCCAGGACGTAGTCGGTCTCGTAGGCGGTGGGCCGGCAGCAGGGACTGCGGTCCCTACGGGAGATGCCTTTCCTCTTCCACTTCTTCAGGATGAGGTCGTAGTTGCGGCGGTTGGCCTTACAGGTGCCGCTGCAGAACTGGAAGCTGATTGTCTCGTCGCTCTCAAAGCCCAGCCCCAGTTCACTGACCATGATGTTGACCACGCGCAGGGAGCACGGCTTCACTCCCTTCTTGGCCCGTTTAGTCCGTTTGCCCAGGCGGTCGTCGTGTCGTGCCTGGCGTCGGGTCTTCCTGTCCACCAGGCTGCCCACCACCTGCCTCAGCTCGCCCTCCGTAAAGGTCTGGAACAGGTGCATGACTGAGGGGAGGAGAGGAGACGAGAGGAGACGAGAGGAGAGGAGAGGAGGGAGGTTTGGGTGTAAACACTGAAATCTAAGGATCTTGACAGCTCCATGCTATTGAGTGCAAGGCATGGAGAGTAATACAGCCTTTTGATGCTACGGCATCATTCCTGCCAACTGAAGCATGGAAGCTGAACCCTCTGTGTCGTGTGAAGATGAGTCCACAACCTGGGGGTAGCATGACAAGCTGGGTGATTAGAGGGGTTGATCTTGCGCAACTTAAGTCAAGTGGGGGGAGTCAAGTGGCTGAACGGTGAGGGAATCGGGCTGGTAATCTGAAGGTCGCCAGTTCGTTTCCCGGCCGAGCCAAATGACGTTGTATCCTTGGGCAAGGCACTTCACCCTACTTGTCTCGGGGGGAATGTCCCTGTACGTACTGTAAGTCGCTCTGGATAAGAGCGTCTGCTAAATGACTAAATGTAATGTAAATGTAATGTTAACTGACCTGGGAAAGCTCCACACAAAAACACGAGGTGTGTGAGGTACTGCATGTGTTGCTGACAGGTTTCTGTCAGAGTATGAAGGTTTGGAGCGTCTGTCAAGGTGAGGTGTTTGGCTTGGTTTAACTCATTATCAGCACAAACATGTTAAACAGTGTACATACAACAGGGTGTGCTAAAGGAAGTTCTAATGACCAACCTGCCCTGACCTGCACTGGCCCACTTAAAGAGTGAGCTCTTTCCCTCTCTCTTTCCCTGTCTCTCTATCTCTCTCTTGCTCTCTCTTTCTCTCGTGCTATCTCTCCCTGGAGCGTGTGCCTCATGTTTTACATCTCTGCATCTTTTATGTGATATGTGGCCATGAATACTGCAGGTCCAGTGAGGCCTTGGGGAAGTGTGACAGGCATTTCACCACCTCCCACTAAAGATGGTCCTAACCCGGTATACTGAGACCCAGTCTGACAAATGTTGTAGTGGACTGTTTGGTTCTGACATGGGGCCTGGGTTTGGTTTAATCCCTGTGGCTCGAACTGACTAAACCACTAACCACGGTCTACATATTTGGTTTCTATCCCCATTCTTACTATGAAGATGAAGACGGAATATTTGACTAGATGAAGTATTTGGCAGCCAATCCCATCAAGGCTTTCTTGACCACCCAATCAAACCACAGCCAGAGAGGAAGAAGAGGGGCACGGTGGACTTACGCTCAGTCAGAATGGAGCTCATCCCGTCTGTCGACCGCGCTCTCCGCTGCCGGCTGGCGCCCAGTGGGGAGGAGGAGGAGGAGGATGACGATGAAGAGGCGTGCGAGGAGGAGGAAGAGGCCCAGGCAGGCTGGTGACTGGGCGCCGTGGGAACCATTATGTCAGTGATGAAGAAGGCCAGTCCTGCGCCACACAGAGTCAAGGCAATGGCAGCACACTTCCATACCTTCATCTTAGAACCAGTAGGAGCATTGACACTCTGGAACAACAAACAAACAAACAAGTTGGTAAACAACAGACACGCCCCACACATGTCAATAACAATGAACGCGTGTGAACAATGACAAAACAGCAACAACATGCCATCTCTGGCAGACATGGTTTGGAAGGCCACGCCAACTCAATCGTCTGCCGCTAGGCCAGGAGGATGTGGGCCTCTAGACAAGTGCTCTCTCACTTTCAGCAGCTCACAAAGGTCACGTGGCGTGTTTGAGTCTATGTTTTGATGTTGCTGTAGATCAGAACACGCTCTGTCTGGGCCTTCTCAGAGTTACAGAGAGACAGGGGTCCCCTCCGTTCCAGCCCCCTACACACACATGAAAAGACAATTAGCAGCCACACACACACACACGTGGTCACATACAGTTGCACAAAAACACACACACTTTCGTACTTACACTTTCACATACACATACACACACACACGCTGCCATTGCTTCGGAAGATTTATCTAGTCCCAGAGAGTGTCCCCTGCAGCCTTGTCAGGTATCTGAATAGAGTCAGATGGCTGAGCGGTGAGGGAGTCGGGCTAGTAATCAGAAGGTTGCCGGATCGATTCCCCACCGTGCCAAATGACGTTGTGTCCCTGGGCAAGGCACTTCACCCTACTTGCCTCAGGGGGAATGTCCCTGTACTTACTGTAAGTCGCTCTGGATAAGAGCGTCTGCTAAATGACTAAAATGTAAAATGTAAATGAATACACAGCTTTGGAATCCTGCCTCGTTTCTCTCTCTCTCTCTCTGTCTCTGTCTCTCTCGCTCTCTCTCTAAGCATGTGCTGCATTAGTTTACAGAAGAACCAGAACCATGCTGTAAATCTGTAACCTTGGAACTGCAGACAGACACACACAAAGTAGAACACACTCGCGTAATTGGTCACACCGATCTTACGGATGTAAAGCAAATATATTTGAACGGAAATGTGCCGCAGTGAGATGTTGGACTTCTATAGGGGGTGGAAGTAGTCTCTGGTTTGATTTAAAGCCGGTACATGTGGGTGAAAGCTCTCTCTCATGTGCCTTCCACTACAGCAGCATGGGTTCCACACAGTGATCTGTCTGGCTTGAATTAAACTCTCTGGACATCCACCAGGGAATGCAGACCCCTCTGTAGCCCGAACACAGCTATTGTTTGGTGGGGTTGATGCAGTTCTTTTCTTCAGATTTGTTTTTTGATATAGCTTTGGTCTAGCTTTCTCAACACCAATGTGCCGGTTGTGAGTGTAAGCTTGGCTCTCTGCACCTGTGTGCACCTGTTGTCTGAAGGCTAAGGTGAGGAGCTAAAAGGATGAAGTCATTACCAAAACCTGTTAATGTCTCACACACCAAAGCCTGCTTGACCTTTTCACTATGTTTTGTTTCATCCTACTTAAGGTGTGTGTGTGTGTGTGTGTGTGTGCGTGTGCCTGCGCGTAAGCGTGTGGGCTTGTCTGAGTGTATGTATGTGTGTGTTCGTGTGTTTTAAACTTTTTCTCCAGACCAGGAAGCGGTAAACTGACACAAACTGAGGATATATCCAGACCAGACCAGAGTGTTTTGCCAGACTGGACATAGGGGTTGGGGGGCTGTGTGTGTGTGTGTGTGACTTGTCTTGTCCTACTCTAAGCCCTGGCCAGTCTGCCTCCTTATGGGTGTTCAGACAGACGAGGACTGAGGGTTTGGCTGAGTAGAAGATAACATACACAATCTGGTGGCGACCTTCTCGTTGCTACCAGGTCATTTGCGGTGAACCCACACATCGCAACCGTTACCGTAGCTACCACAGAACTCAGACAAACTGTTGTGAAACACTAACAATGGTTTTCAGCCTAGAAAACAACATCTTCCTGCAGCAGGAAGAGCCAGAGTTTGAGTCCGACTGTGTAGCAACCCCTCGGATTCCCTTAGACTGTGTTCCAGCACAGAGTGTGAAACCTGGCTGCCAGTGAGAGCACTGAGAATGAACCTGAACAAGCTGGAGATCCAGGCAGCCTACTGCAGAACCTCCTCTAGAGTCCCCCCCGCCCCAATCATCCCCAGAGATCCCCCCACCACCTCTGAAACAGCACTTTCTTCAGCCTTCACCTGCTCAATCTCTACATCTCAGTCCTTGATGGGCTTCTTACCGCACTTCACACACACACACGCGCGCGCTCACACACACGGACACAGACGCACACGTTGCCACACGTACACATGCGCGTGCACAGGACTTGGCCCAGTGGAGCAGGATCTTTTATCATCGTCTCTCTCTCTCTCTTCATAAAAGAGTCATTAACTTCATAACGGAGGACTGACCTACACGCCTGGGCGACCGAAAGGCTCTAAAGCTACACTCTGAATCCTATCAGGGCTCTATGCTTGAGTGGAGAGGCTGTTCTGTGGGGAGCGAGGCGCAGGCGTTCCAGCCGGGAGCTAGGCTTCTCCAGGGGTTCTCATTGTAAATGTTAAGAGGCCTCCATTGTCCTGTGCTGAAGAGTGATGCAGGAGCGATAGCGCTGACTAATTCATCCCCTCCTTCAGAGTCTAAATATATCTGAGGTGGTGACCCCCTGGGAGACGGTTCTGTCTGTGTGTGTGTGTGTGTGTGTGTGTGTGTGCGTGTACATGTATGTGTGTGTGTGTCTGTGTGTAGTTGTACCGTATTTCTTCGATTAAAGGCCGCCCTCAATGAAATCCGCACCCAAAAAATCTGAAAACTTCTATTTAATTGTTTAAATTAAAACACAGTATTTATTACACAAGTAAATCACAAGTGCTGCTGGTGAGTTCTTTTTGCACAGCTTTCTGTTGAAAGATTAAGTGTAACAACGTTTTGGCATGCTGTTACAGATTTCTATACAATGTAAAACACTTGTATTTGAGACAGTTAAGTACTACCGACGCACACCTAATTGATAGCCAATGAGAAAGGGAGTTGCCGCACACATAGACAAACAAAGAACAGACAAGGAGGTCAGCGGTAGTAATTGAAACCTCTGTTTCAACAGTTTGAAATACAAATAATACGAATTACGCAGCCAAGTCTAATTGGCGGCGTGATTCATTTGTCACAATACCAACAACAAAGCATTGTAAGTGGAGTCTTTGTAAAAGCGTTATGAACGGTTCGCATTTGTAGGCTACTTCCGACTAAACGCGCGGCTACAATTTTACACTAGGCTTTGTGTTTGACCTCCGTGTCTATTCTTTTTTATGGTTGCACTGCAGCTACAATTTACTAAATCTCTCTTACTAATTAAACGCCGCCCCTCGAATAAACGACGCCCTTGAATAAACGCCGCACCAAAAATGTACATTGTGTAATAAACGCCACAGCGTTTAATCGAAGAAATACGGTATGTGTGTGTATGTGTCTGTGTTCATGTGTCGGGAGTCCTTCTGTTCTCCGTTTTTTTTCCGGACTCCAAAGCCCTGTTTTAATCCCTCATTCCTCCACAGCGATTAACCTGAGGCTGCACAGTCACCTCAGGTGGGTCTGAGACATCTTGGACGAGACTGAAAGACACAACTATTTCAAGCTTCAGAAATAGGTGCCAGGCTACTTGCATATCTACTGTAGGACAACATGCCAAATTGAGGTATCATTACAGTATCTATCAGAATTTCTATGTCCTCAAAACAGGCTCCATCATGTTAACAATTGTTTCTTGTAATAACTTACAATAGAAAAACAAACAGCATCATTATTCACTTACAGCTATCCACCCCCCCCCCCCCCCCCCCCCCCCCCCCACTCCCCTTCAGAAGAACACAAGGCTAGTCTCACAGGAAGGTTTGAAGAAGCCTTAACTTTGAAAAGTCTGTGTTTCTAGGAGTGTACAAAGGAAATGAAATAAATCAGTTTGATTGGTATTTACAGAACATTGTTAACGTGGTGAACCGAGGAAAAGGAACCGAATTGTGCCCCACCGAGACTGTCAAGGGTGTCCTTGAAATCTACTCTTGATCCACAATAGAGTTGAGGAGCCTCTCTTCCGCTCTGAGAGGTTCTCAGGCTGGAACAACAATAGAGAAGGTAATTCGGACCATCTGTCTGTCTCTCATCCAGTCTGCTGGCTTTATCAGCTGGCTGCCATCTCTCCAGATGAAGTACAGTGAGTATTAAATCCAGCCATATATTTCCACGAGACCTCACGTCTGGGCACAGATGAAGTGGGTTCTCAGAGAATGTATAAACACGTGTCAAAGAGGGGCTTATTTCAGTGAGTGAGGGGTATCCAGGCAGCAGATTCTCGTCAGATCTCACGTACTACAAATTGGTGGGTGGGATTTTACACTGTGAGACACTGTGACCCGCCAGTCTCCTTGTGCTGACTCCATTTCAGTCTGAGAGATGGAGGGATGGAGGGTGACTTGTGAGTGGAGGGATGGAGGGATGAGGAGAGGCTGAGTGGAGGGAGGGATGGAGGGTTGAAACAGGAAGGAAGAGGGAGGGAGAGGATGGACACCCCCCTGCTGGGGCACGTTGTTGAAAGGGAAGATGGAGGGCAGGCAACTCTGCTCTGATTGGTGGAGAGGTCAAGGGAAATACCAGCAGGTTCCCCTGGGTGGTATCCCTCAGATTTGGGGGAGAAGGTCAAAGGTGTCAGCTCACATCCAGGGTCAAAGTTTGTGTTGCTTTGGACACCAACTGAACAGCATGTTCCCGGCTCAGATTAGCCATTGATGACCAGTTTGTACTGTTCTGCGGTTAACAGATGCCATGCATGATGTCCAGACATCTTGACATGAAGGACACATTGGAATGTTTTCTTTAATAGCCAGATATGGCTTCTGCCCTCAACTGATGAAGCCATGCTTGATCTTTCCCCAGCTCTAGTCTAGCTCGTCTCAGAATGATGACCTCATAGATGGAACACAAGCATCAGCAATAGAGGTCCTGACCCCTGGTGTGGAGCAGAGGCTGTAGGGAGGAACCTCTCCTCTTCCTTGGCCATCCTCTCACGCCGGCCCCAAGGCCCTCGTCTCCCGAGACTAATGCCTTCCATAACGCGAAACTCCAAAACATGAGTGAAAGCCGTCATACAAAATAATGGTTTTCAGAACGTCTCTCTCGAGTGGAGGTGAGAGATCGGGGAGTAAATTTGATTGATTTCTAACACATAGCCACGGGTCTAAAGTGTCGATGCGATATTTCACGCTGATGATTCTTTCACAACTCTATCCTTAAACCTTACACACATCCTCATGTTTCACTTGACTTGATGGCTCTGGCTCAAAGATCTCAAAGACAAATGCATAGCACATGTCAGGGAAGTTGTATCAACATTCAGCTGCAGGCGTTCAATGAAAACTGTGACTATGACAGTCTGTGTCACTGGAGTAGTCACAAGGTTATAAGAGGCCATTGTTTACATTGTGCAATATTTGGATGGCCTTGTGTTTTTGGATCCTTGTCGTCTCTCATCAAGAAACGATCTTTCTCCATCACAAACAATTATACCAGGCCTAACTAACGTAATTGAGCAGCGCATCAGGTTTCTCAACCTGAAACGCCCTGCCAAGCCGAAGCCTCTATCATTTCACCTTCTGGACCATCTCTTGCGGTTTAAGACGTGGTATTTTCACAAACAGAGCAGCTTCACCATCCCGCGGTTCCAAACCACCGCTGCTATTCCTACCACTCCAGAGATGACCGGCTCAGATGATGACTCAAAGACGGGAGATTTGGAACGCTATGAGCTCCATTCAGAGAGTCTCTGTTGACAATTCACAGTCCAATCAACTGAGAGGGAAAAGCCACGCTGGCCTGACTGTCTAAGATCGTGGCTGCTTTGTATACATTGTCCTGAGTAAGAAAAGACCGAAGTGGCGGACACAATGAGCTGTTTTCATTTCCGACAGAAGGAGGGAAGGGTTGGCTTGTGTGCGACGAATGCGTCCACCGTGCCTCGGGGTTTCCACATTCATTCGGATCCTCTCTCGTCACCGCTGTTTGTGTTTGTTTATCTTAGCAAAAGAGGCTACCACCGTCCTCATCTCGCATTCTGCCTCCTGTGGTTCACTGTTGGCAGCCGGTCAGGCCAGTTGACTCACTTAAGCCACCCTGGTGAACCTGGAATCCACAGCTGTGTTCCGGAAGGGTTTCTCTATTTCCTCGGGCCCCCTCTCGTACACCCGGAGATTCGACCGCGGGAGAGCGCGGCACTTGATGCTCTCCCGTCGAATAGTGACCATGTAAGATATTGCGAGATCACAGAGAAGTGGCGTCCGTTTCTCAGCAAAAGCGATCCCCTTCCGAGGGGTTCTTTCGCCTCAGTCTTAGACGTCGAGAGGAGGATGGAAAAACGTTTATTTTCTCTGAAAATTATCACAGCTGGAGAATAGATATGAGACACAAGTGAACAACAGTCCTCTGTTTGTCTCGACTTAAACTAAATAAACCAGCCGGATCCATACTCTCTCGATAACCATCAGTGATGGACACATTTATTTAAGCAACAAAACTGTATAAACTACAACCACTCTGAAAAGGCAACATGATCAGAGTTGAGACAGTTGATACGTAATACAAAAGGAACTACAAGGGGAACATCAAGAGTGTATAAGGCCTGAGTTGGGCCTCTGGGTCAGGTAAACAAACCAAGAGTTCTCTCTCGGACTAAACTCTAGACATGACCCCGCTGGAGGTTCTAACCCTGTCAGAAAACCAGCCAACGACCGCGCCGTATGCAGTTCGATGGGGAATTCGATGAGTTTTTTTTGACCCACATAGGTTTGAGTGTTCTTTCTGGTTTGCATGGATGACGTTCAGTTATGCACTATCCCCTGCCTCCTCCCCTCAGCCTGGGGCTTGAACATGTGTGAAAGCCCAAGGGCTCACACATGGACTCCGATTGGCCGGTGTTCAGTTTATTGCATCATGAACGGATGTGCTTTGTAATTGATTATGATGAGGGTAATAATTCTGTTATTATTATTATTGTAAATGTAACAACGTTACATGTCAAGGCACTCACTGTTTTTTTCTATCTGTTAACCTACTCAACTTCCAGCTACACTAAACAGAGATCAACAAGACTTTAGGATCATTTTCAATCAAATCATGTGGTCAATGCTTCATCTCATACTGGTGCAAATTATCGATAGTATTTGATCTGATTCAGATCTTAATAGCGTCAGGTGAGTTCGCCCACAGTCACCTTGATGAAGTAAACCCCTCTGGTGGACGGAGAGAAGGTAGATCAGTGGGGTACAGGGGACTTAAATCACTGTTTTCCTGAAAGTAACCAGCTGCCCTGTGCCCTAAGCCGGATTGTTACCAAGGTTACAGCAGTTGAAGAGCTCAGAGATAGAAGGTTTAGCCTGCCATGCCCACGACTCTCTCTGCACGTCACCCTGAATTCACTCAAAGGGTTCAAGTCCTCTTGCGTGTTGACTGGTAAAACTGCTGGCAAGAGTGTTAAGTGTTGCCACAGGAGAGATCTCCAGCATTCTGTTGTGTTCCGTTTCACAAAACGTATTGTTTAATCAATAATCAAACAGAATATGCGTCATGTTGTTTACTGTTACCAGTTCATAAGGTCATTTTGTATAATGTGAAGAGAAACAGTCAATTACACTGACAGCAATCCAGACCTATTTGGCACTTGGCATTTGAACACAATATCCCGACATACCAGGTTGACCTCCTAAATCCGCATGGTACCGCTAACTTTAGCCACGGATCCTGAATATGCTGAGTGAACCTGTTAAGGTTACCACAACCAACACCATTACGTAGCTAGCCAGTTCTGTAGTTGTCCTGATGTTTAATTTAAGCCAGCCTGGAGCTGTGATTACTGCCCTGCCCTCTAAGCCTGGGCTTACTGCACCTAAAGAGGATCCAGGGTGTCCTTACCGTGCGCCCGGCTTATCCAGACCCGTCACTGTGTCCCTCTGAGCTGACCTCCGGGGGGGACCACATGGGACTGTAGCCCGCAGTTGTCAGGGTCCCGGGGGGTCCACTTGGATCAGAACCACAACAAGGAGTCACGGGTACAGTCAGGTCGTCTCCTGGTCAGTGAGACCGTGGATCGGGGGGGGGGGGGGGGGGGGGGGGGGGGGGGGGGGGCGGGGTTGAGATGGGGACGGAGGGGTTAGCGAGGGTTGAGCCCGAGTCCGACACTCTGGCCCGGTCTGCTGATATTGCCGCTGAGGTTTTTCATCTGGTGATGTTCTGGAGACTTCCAGGCGACAGGCTGGTGTACGATCACCTGCAGAGTCCCCATAGTTCACCCCACAGAGGGCATTAGCGAAGGGTCTGGGTTCCACTACCTACCCACAGTTAGCTGGACCGACTAAGGGAAACCACACAAGCAGGGGCGGTGCTGTTTTATTCCCCCCCTCACAAACAAGCCGCTTGGCTGTCAGCTACACCAGAGTTGCCAGCCCCTCGCTCTGCTCCTCCAGAACCTCTTATGGCAATAAACATCCAGAGGTACTCCTACAAACCAATGCTGGGAAGGAGAACTTAGAAACTCAGAGAAAGAAAAAATTGAAAAGCTACCTGAATAGTTAGAAATATTCCACTGTGAGAGCTGGGAGGTGGTGGTTATCTTTTTTTCATGCAGGGCTGAAATATGGTAGAATCTCGTGAGAAGAACTTTTTAAGTCCCAGATCCAGATGAGAAATATCATCCTGTTCATTTTTGTCAGTCCAGAACTTTCTCCAACAAGACAAGACAGCTGCGCGCGCGAGAGAGAGAGTGAGGCGTTCCTGCCGAGATTCCTTCCTCGCTGCCTGGAGAGGAGGGAGAGAGAGGATGGATGGTTGATTAGTGTTTAGACTGGTCGATCTCCTAGATATCAGGTCCTGTAATCCTCTAATGTGCTCCAACAGACCACAGCTCAAACCAAAATAAGTACCTTTTTTTTTTTGTCTCTGAAATATATCAATGTGCGTCACTCAAGGTGAATCCTGCTCTGGCTCCAATTCAGAGAATGCCAATTCTGTCTTCACTCAGACAGACACTATCTCTCCACTCTTAAACGCGGGAGAGTGTGAGTGAGAGAGGAACACACACACACAGAGAGACAGACAGAAAGAGTGCGAGCGCGAGAGAGAGAGAGAGAGAGAGAGAGAGAGAGAGAGAGAGAGAGAGAGAGAGGTAGAGAAACAGAAAAAGAAAGGGGCAACCACAACTCTGAGTCACTCTGGCTGAAGAAAGCATGTAAGTTCGGCTCGCTTTGATGGAAACTTCCAAAAAACTAAGTGTTCTGCCCCCTGGCTTGGAAAGAGTGTCAAGTGCTACCTGTCATACGCAGAGAGAGTGGCAGCCGGGCGGGCGGTCTCTGGAGCGGCGTTCCCGTCAGAGAGAAGCTGTTTCCTAGGGCGTCCTGGAGAGCGAGCTAGGGGAGTCTGTAAGCCGGGCAAGCAGCTGCCGTCTCCGTGTAGCGGTGGACTGAGGAGAAACAGAGGGATGGACAGGACGAGTGGGAGGAGGAGGGGGAGGCGGGGGACTAAGGGAGGACGGAGGGAGGGAGGGAGGGAGGGAGGGAGGGAGGGAGGGAGGGAGGGAGGGAGGGAGGGAGGGAGGGAGGGAGGGAGGGAGGAGGGAGGGATTGCTCGGTTGCATCACTCCTTTGCCCCTCTCCTTCTCGTCAGTCCCCACTCACGGAAACAGGCATTGACAAACAACAACAACCTCCCTAACGCCACCCCCCCCCCCCCTCCTACTCACCCAACACCAACACACATAAACACAGACATACAAAGAGACACCCCCACCGCCCCACCCCACCCCCCCCACCGCCCCCCCCCCACACTCACACACAGACAAACACACAGTAGCT
The DNA here is from genome assembly GCF_021917145.1 of Hypomesus transpacificus. Classification (NCBI taxonomy): domain Eukaryota; kingdom Metazoa; phylum Chordata; class Actinopteri; order Osmeriformes; family Osmeridae; genus Hypomesus; species Hypomesus transpacificus. The sequence continues at coordinate 10,265,725 of NC_061069.1, forward strand.
TTATCTTTTAGAATGCCCCCCCCCCCCCCCTTTCTGTTTCAGGCTGACAGACTGACTGACCTCTGCTCCAAGGAGAAAGATGCATAATGCATGCTAGCATTAGCAGAGCCAAGAGAGTCTGTGACATCACGCTTCGAGTTACTCAACCCTGCACTCTTCAGCCTGGTCTTGATTCATTCAAAAAAAAAAATCGAATGAACCAGTATGGTAAATACCAGTATTTTATTCAAAGTAGACTCTTTCAAGTTCTTCGTCTATCAACCTTGGTGTTTACTTGTCTACCTGCATTCAGACATGCCAGAGGCTCCTCCCTGTGACAGAAGCTGCTCACACCAGCCCCACCTGGGCAGGGGAAAGGGAGGTGCGGACAGGGGTGTGGTTCTCTCAGGTAATCTTTTCATTCACTCCCAATGGGTTGTTTAATGGTATCCCATTAGGGCTCTCTAAGTCATTCTTGTTTTACTTAAATGGTTTCTCTGATGTCGCTTTGATTTGGATCCCAACTGTACATTCAGGATAATCGCTTGATCACGGAGGTTCTGTAATTCATAAAGAGATGATTGCACGCGCGCGCGCACACACACACACACACACACACGCCAAGAGTGTCTGGATGCGGATCAGTCTGGGAGGAAGGCTTTGATGGAAAGTCCGCTCTGTTTACATACATGTGGATTGAGGCACAATCCATGGCAAGGTGCCTGGGTCCCCTAACATTCCAACCCTGATGCGGCTCAACCGCAGACGGATCAAAGCCATGTTTACATCCTCTCACTCCCGTCTCCCATAGATACTGCATGCACAATTAGGTTGGCATGGGTGTGGCAGTCAGAATGGAGTTGAAATGGACGACTGTGGCGTGTTTGTAGAAGTCATTGACTCACACCCCCTGTTCAGAGGAAGTGTTATTGTGGAAACGCTGAGTCGGATTCAGAGAAAGTGGGAGAGGTTGCCCCCCCCCCCCTACTGAGACACCTTTGAACGAGCATTAAGTAGCAGAGGTGGTTTGTCGTGTGAAAAACCCAAATCAAGCCTTCAGAAGATGTTTTTTTGGTCAGGTGGAGATCTGATATACAAGGTTCATTTTGAGTGAGGTTTCTATGATGTAAATAGGTGTTGACTTTGGACTCAGATAAGTGAGGTTTAGCTTTGTTCAACATATTTCAAGGCAGCAAGGTATGTAAACCTACAAAACTGCCTGACCTCCATCCCTGGGCCCAGACCTCTTCCAATTAGTAATGTCAAGGATGGAAAATTGGAAGGGAAAACTGTGAGTGTGAGAGTCCCTATGTGGAAGGGTCTCCAGTTACTGTTCTACAACAAGATAGCCAAGGTCTGTAACTATAGTAATGCCTCTGCTCTGTGTGTGTGTGTGTGTGTGTGTGTCTGAGTGTGTGTCTGAGTGTGTGTGTGTGTGTTGTCTCTGGCAGCGTCGGGATGCAGGACTTCCAGGCAGGTGGAGTCCACTGAGGTCTCCGATCTTAGATAAACAAGCAGGTTAAGGTGTCGCTTACGGTACAGGCGACTGCATGGCCTCCCTCTCCCCCAGGGGGCAGAGTGGCAGACGGTGTGACCGTGAACAGCAGGACACAACCTGGTGTGAGAGCAGGGTGAGCCTTGTGCTCACTGGGAGCGACCGTGAACGAGGGCCTCACAGAGTTTGTAAGGGAAGCAACAGGGCGTGTGTGTTTGTATGTGTGTCAACAACTGGCGGTATAATCGTAGTTAAATGGAGTTGGCTACCGATCTTGACAGAGCTGCCTGGGGGGGGTTTTGAAAGCCGCAGTGAAGAGGAGAGGCAGACACGGGGAGTACTTATAGAAAGACTACCTTGTTGATTTTAACACTCTGTGGTTGACTCCCCTGTCCCAGAGAAAATACAAAGTGAGTTTGAAGAAGGTTTTGGAAGAAGAGATCATATTCCGATCCTGGCGTTTATAAAGTAAACGCGTCAAAAAGAACCCACTGATTTTCAACACTGTCGGTTGGATGGTCAGCTACTGTTTTACTGGTTAAAAACACATGAGCAAACACACACACACACACTCACACACGGTCCATGACAGAGGAAAACAGAACATTCACTGAATCTGTCATGATGGATATTAAGCTTTCTGACGTGGGTAGTGTCTCTGCATGTTGTCAGCGTCAAAGATCACCGGCTATTTTCCGAGATCTATTCCTATTCAGAGAACATTTGTGGCTCTGAACTATGATTAAAAGAAATTACACTTGAAAACATGTTTTCTTTCTGTTGAGGAACGTTTATTTTTGGCTGGTTTTACTTTGTTTCACAAGCAAACATTTCAATTTGTCCTCGAGGTCTGTGGAAACCAGTGGCACCAAATTCAGACTATTTAAACAAATCCCTTCCCGGCCCACACAAAATCAAAATGCACGCCCCCCCTCCGCCCCTGTCAAAAAGTTGAATCATGACAGGAATGCTGACGTTTTCATCTGAGCGCTTATGGCTCAAACAAGCCAACTTGGTCGCTTATACATTTCACTGGCTGTTGCGCAAACCGTTTTTTCTTTGCATTGATGAAACCCATCTGCTCTGTGGTGTGTGGAGCCACTTTCACTGCTGCACACCATGTTAACTTCTCTTCCTGTCCGTGCTTGTCAGGCAGATCGGAACGTGTGTTGGTTTATCTACACTGGTACTGGAAACAACAAAATGTTATTAGAGATATCAAGGAGAGCCGAGCATACCACACACACACACACACTATCACACACACACAATCACACACACGACAGTAGGAAAAATCCTATGCAGGACCCTTGGTTCTACTAAGGCTTTAAAATTGTAACAACAGATGTAGTATTTCAAGGTCCTCCCTGGGGTATAGTTACAGGTAAACTGTGACTAATCTGGACAGAACATGCTTAACCTCTTAGTGTATAGGAAGAAAAAGAGCCTTTCTACATTTCTTTCGAGGGTTTTCCAAAGTCATTTATTTTAGTCCCCTAACCACTAACATGCCAACGCAGATTACCAATTCCCACTCACAGACTGATGATGTGTACTTGCTACATCCGACAGTCTGAGCATCAAGAATGTTCTTTGCATGTTTTCCAAGCTACATTGAAGGCCAGAGTTCCTCTGGTTTCCATCTAGGCTTGTGAAACCTGTGTTTGTCTTGATGGATATGCTTTGAAATCACAGCGCTTGGAAAAGCACCTTGTGCACACAAGCAGACGTTTACTGTGATGAACGGAGCGAGACTGGGAACCTGGATTGATGGTGTAAGGTAACGCGTGGGGGAAAGGTTTGGTTCCAGTGGGTTTGTTTGTACAAAGAACTTTAGCTTTGCCTCATTAGGGCTTAATTTAAGCAGATCCGTTAAGGTAATTGTTCACCACAGAAGGTTTCGGTTTTGCTGTTGTTTTGTTTCAGATAAGCAGTGCTTCTCATGTATTTTGACATGCAACTATCACTACATGAAATATTCAAGGAATATAACGAACAAAGAGATTCTCTGCAGTACTATCAGTCTCTCAATCAGATGTTATCTTTGAACACACTTTGAACACAGCAGCCAAACAAACACGTAGGAAAAGTAAACACAGAAGAAGTTTTACGTTCAGTTCCGAAGAACACTTTCCTGTCAGCCATGGCTGATGCATACTGTGTCTTTGATGGACCAGATATGAGGTTGACACCAAGAACGTTTGAGAAGTATTGTCCTTTGTGTCTTAAAATAAATATGAGCCTCCTCTCTTTCTCTCCTCTCACCTTCCCTCTCTCCTCTCAATGTTCTTCTCTCCTCTCCTTCCTTCTCTTCCCTCTCTGCTCTCGTCCTCTTCTCTCACACTTCCTCTCTCCTCTCCTCCCTTCTCTTCCCTCTCTCCTCTCCTCCTCTCCTGCTCTCCTCCTCTCCTTTCCTCCCTCCTCCCTTCTCTTCCCCTCTTCCCTCTCCTCCTCTCCGCTCACCTTTCCTCTCTCCTCCCTTCCCTTCCCCTCTTTCCTCTCCTCTCCTCCTCTCCTCTCACCTTTCCTCTCTCCTCTTTTCTCTTCCCCTCTCCCCTCTCCTCCCTTCTCTTCCCCTCTCCTCCTCTGTCCCAGGGGGCAGAAGGCAGTTGTGGAGGAGAAGGCCTGTCAGGGACGTACATGCAGAGGATGTTATAGTACTACAAGAGAGTCTCCTAAGAATTGGCATACGTTTCCAGAATGTTCTTCATTTTGCTCCTCCTCTCCTTCTCTCTCTCTCTCTCTCTCTCTCTCTCTCTCTCTCTCTCTCTCTCTCTCTCTCTCTCTCTCTCTCTCTCTCTCTCTCTCTGTCTCTGTCTCTGTCTCTGTCTCTGTCTCTGTCTCTCTCTCTCTCACTCTCTTTCAGTTCATTGTAAGTGGGATCTAAAGGAGCCCTTTAACAGCCTTGATGTCACCCAAGGGACCTGTACATTACACTGTGGTGAAGTTTGTACCCTTTGTGTGTGTGTGTGTGTGTGTGTGTATGTATGCGTGGGTGCCTGACATTTTGCTTGTCTGTATGTGTGTGTGGGTGTGTGTTTATGTGTGTGTCCAAGTGTTCAGCCCAACCAGAAGGTAGAAGTTTGGTTTCCAGACTGGATTAGATTCCCTGGTGTCAGCAGTCGGTAAATAATTCAGACTGTGGCATTACTAGCTGACTGTCTCTCCCCTGTATGGTGCAACCTAGCTCACCCTTCCTGTCTCCCTATTTTTCGAAGAAGGGATGGTAAATAATCTGAAATAGTAGTTATCAACAGGACCATTAAAGACTTGAGGAGTCTTAAAACAAAGGCTAAGAATAGTAGCATTTAAGCCTCTAGACGTTCTTCAGTTATCTCCCTTGACAAACTAGATTAATAGACCAATATTCCTAATAGACTAATATTACTGCGTCTGCTCTTTTTATGGAGTGTATAAATGTTTGCAGGTCCAGTCATACTTTGGTCTGTTGTGTATTTTTTGAAGTACTTCCTCACATAGCAGCTCTTACAAAGCTGACTGGTGGCACGCTGAACATCCAACTGGGATTGTTTGTGATCCAGCTCAAGTTCATTTCCATCCAGGGATAAAGGGATGAAGAACCAGCATCACAGGGCCTCATGGTACTGAATAACAGTTGTAATGTGTCCCAAATCACATTTTGGGCTGTAAAGCATTGTTAGTGCTTGTCACATGTTGGAACAAAAGAGCAGAGAAAGTAACAGAGAGCTGTTTCAGAGTTGAACTGGAACAAGGATGTGGAACTTTTCCGGGTAAGGGTTGAGGCTTGCAGGCGTGTGAGAGTTTGTGTACACTGAAGCAAATGGCTTGGGTTTCCAAGTAACTCAAAGCAAACCGTATAAACATTGGCATGGTTAATCATGTGCAAACTCCCTGGTTCTGATCAGACCACACTTACAGGCTGATGAACACATGGGTGTTCATCAGTGCGGGTGTGCGCGTGGCCGTGTCTGACAGCACGGTTTACAGAATGGATCTAAACATTGCCATCCAAACGTTATTTAACTTCAGGAATCTGACCCCTGACCTCAGACCCCTGACCCTTGCCGTGACCTGTCCTGGCTGTCTCTGACAAAACAGGGTGGGAACAGAAGAGCCAATCAACTTCTCCTCGATCAGCGTCCTATTCCAAATATACACAGGCTAATGGGGCCCGCCGAGCCATGGGAAGAAGACGTACGTCTCCCACACAAACAGTTTGAAGCTAAACACGTTGTCTGAGTGGAGCCCATGAGAGCCCAGGAGATACCAGGAAAGACCCGGAAGGCAGGGTTTGGCAGGGCAGCATGTTTATGTAAAAGGTTCAGACATCATGGGCACCCCCTCAGAAGGACAGAGCTCTTGCACAGAGTTGGTAAGCACTGGTCAGTGCTGGTCAAAGTGCCCTGTGATGAATGACATCAGGGAGTGATGGCCGGTTAAAGGCAACATTCTCTGTGAAGCGTTGGTCTGTGAAGCGTTGGTTGTTCCCATCAATCAGGGAGCACTGAGTTGATCCCGAGAGCGGATCATTACATTTACATTTAGTCATTTAGCAGACGCTCTTATCCAGAGCGACTTACAGTAAGTACAGGGACATTCTCCCCCGAGGCAAGTAGGGTGAAGTGCCTTGCCCAAGGACACAACGTCATGTGCACCGACCGGGAATCGAACTGGCAACCTTCAGATTACTAGCCCGATGCTCTACCCGCTCAGCCACCTGACTCCCTGGAGCGGATCGATCCTCTCCAGACAGCACCACTCAAAACGTTCTGTAACTGGGTTTAAGGACAGCTGTGTGTCCACTCATAGACCTGGTTCTGTAATTCTAACACTGGGAACACAAGTCAAAGCCTTAGAACATGACTCAGGTACACTGGCATCCCCTTGGCATTTCCTGTTATCCTCTCCACTTCCTTCTCTGCCCTCCCTTCAGAGACATGTCTGATCAGAGAAGTTCCCAAGTATTTTCTCAAACGGGAGTTCATGTAACACATCGATACTCTTCGACCACTGTCACTTGATTCCTTCCTCCAATGGTTCTGCGTTGGCAGAAAAAAAGCCATCGTTGGGCGTTTTCCATCAGATATCGATTCGTTTTCCCTTGGCTGGATCTCACTGCGTGGGGTTTAATATGAAACACGGCGATATAGCGGAATGCCGGGAGCGTCTCGCTAATCACCTTGCATCCCATCTCTCTCAATGTAGAGCAGTTCCCCTTGTAGCTACTTCACCAGACAGTTCAGTTAGGAAAGTGGTGGATGAGTCCGTGCTCAGGAAACGATTCAGCACCGCATGACACAGCTCAGAACTGGCAGCCCAAACCTCGCCACGATTAACTGACCAAGGATTAGCCGGGCAGCAGATCGGAGCAGCGGTCCTGACGAGGTGGACAACACGAGTGTATTCGTCCTGTGGGCCTCCTCCCCAGAGTGGTCGAGAATAGCGAGGATTTGGCTTTGAACCCCAAAAAACATGTATCACACCAGTTACCACGACCCCTGCTCTGCTGTTAATTGCTAGTGGAGATGTTTCAATGGTCATCTAACATGGGTAGAGACTTCTAGCTCCTATCTACCCAGAGAACCTACGCTTATGGACCAAAGATAAGTTGGCGGCAGGTTGTTCCCCTCAGCTCAACAAACCGTTTAAATCACCAGAGTCTCTGGACCTGTCCCAGCCTGGTGCCTTGTCATCGACCCGCATGGTGGAGTGCGTCAGAAGGGACGTAGCAGCACATCCGCCTCCCTCCTGGACCCCCCCCCCCCCCTGGTCCTGTCTCTCACTGAGCCCAGCTGTAAATCACCCAGGAGCAGAGCAGCAGCCCAAACAGCCAAGAAGGAGAATCCTGGGTGGGCCCCATCGGCCACTCAAGCAACTGCCTCCCTGGTACGGTACATTGGCCTCTGCTCCTGGATGCCCCCCCTCTGCCTGGTCCTGCTTGGGAGTGGGAGAGTCTGATTTGTGCCGTGTGCTTCGGGAGGAGGTTTTGATGTGGTTTCAAAGTAATCGAAAGGCTAAGAGCGTCTGCTAAATGACTAAATGTAATGTTTCAACGCAAAGATGGTTTGAGTGCTGGAGAAGAGCCTCTGACGCACACGGCAGCCTCGCTCAATCTTCCTGTCTTCGATCAATCCCAGGCAGCCCTCGGCAACAGTCCATCTGAGAGGCTCTCGGTTGGAATCCCTGGGTATCAGAAGAGCTTATGTGGCAGCGTTTACTTAATTACTGCTGGGGTTTTAAATTGATTCTGGAATCAGTGTCGACATGCCCCCCCCCTCCCCCCTCTACCCTCCCCGCTCCCCTCCTCCTCCCATCTCCTCTTCCAGAAGTCTCCAGTGTTATCTTAAAAGCCTGCTGAGTTATGGGACCGTGGACTTCACTTCCAGAGAACAGTGCTCAGGCTGACACAGAGGACGCTGCACACGCTCTGCCCCATTCACTGTTGTTGTTTTTGAAGTGCTTTTGATACATGGTTTGTGTATTTTGCTCTGTCTGCACTTGCCGATCTTCTTCGCAGGAATTTGAAGCTAAATCCGACTGCAGATTTTTTTCTCAGTAGCATGAGCGTTCCTAGCAAGGTTGAAAAGTTCATTTCTTGTGAATCTTCCCCCCTTACACTGGCCCGATGTGCATTTTCGGTATTTATGACAAACAATTGCAGTGTAAGGATGTATGCTAACAGATACTAAAGCAGATAAAATCCAAGCACTATGAATACAAGCCATGAATCAGTATATACTCTGTGTTAAAGTACACATGAGTGAGTGTGTGTGTGTGTGTGTGTGTGTGTGTGTGTGTGTGTGTGTGTGTGTGTGTGTGTGTGTGTGTGTGTGTGTGTGTGTGTGTGTGTGATTGTGTTAAGTGGCTATGGTTAGGCGCACTTTGATAGGTTGCCTTGTCTGATCGAACCTTTAACTGTCCAGTTACTGTTCTGTTACCATGACAATCCCTGCCTTACTGTACAGTCTAGGACACTCAAGGGTCAAGTTGTAATGTACCCTTTTTACAATTGATAAACGGCTACTTGAGTGTCTGAATTAAACCAGCCATTAGCTGATGGAATCTCAGAACACTCCGACCCCCCTCCCCCCCCCAACCCACACACACATACTGCATCCCAACTCCACCCCACCCTTACTTCTTTCCTTATTACTGAAAGCTGCCATGAGGGGCCATGTGATGTGAGGTCTGGACCATGATGACCCACTGTACTCATTCTATCTTGAGGGATTACCATCCACTCTCCCCAGCCTATCACAGCTCAAAGAGCTTCACTGTCCTATCACGACACGTGGACTGGTGATGCTGGACCCGCGTATAGTGCATCAGTCCCACGGTCTCTGATCAACCCTGCTCAGAACTTGCAAATGCTCTGTGTTTTTCCCCCCTGTTTCCTACTGACGTGGATCTTTGCCTTCACTGACTCTGTCTCTCTCTCTTGTTCTCTCTCTTCCATCACCTCTTCTCACTTTGTTGTCTTCTCCTCCCCTCCTCCAGCTCTCTCACACCCTACATGTGTCTGTCTCACTCAGCTCCTATTGTCCTGGCTGTCACGTCATAGGACCAAACAAGATACAGCTGTTTCTCTGTTCCTGCCGTTTCTCCAGCTGTGATCACGCCCTGGACGATAACGTAGGTAATTATCGCCCCGGAGCAACGTCTGGTGGGACGATCTTTATATAGTGGCACTCCCATAAATGTCAACACCGTGAAGTGCTCCACAACGTGCCAATACTAAACAAGTCGACTTCATTTTTCACTTATCGTGACAGAATAGCCACCAGAATGGAATGAAGGCTTCCGAGAGACCTGGATCTCCTTCAGATCTCCTCTAACGCTCCCTGCCATGCACGCCTGCCGCCAGACCACCCCTGATTGGCCGATCCAACTGACAAAGCCTGTCCAATTAACACAGCAGAACATTATTAATCTCCCCCATGCCCCCTGAGAAGTGGATTGTCAGGCAACACTGTGGAAATGTGAATGTTCTGATGGCTAATTCTGTTTTGTCACACCCTGTTTATCGTGAAAATGGCTATGCCAATCATTTAAAAAATGCGGCATTCAACAGTGGCATTGTTTTCCACAGAAGAACTTCAGGGTAACTAACAGTAACTTACTGGCACAGAATCATCATGTCCTGGAATGCAGTGGCCTTGCTCAATCTAGAGTTAAGAGAGTGGAAAACCTCACCGTTTTTAAATTCCTCATCCATTCTAGATAATCTGCTTAATCCCACCACGTTTCTCAGTAAACTTTTACAGGCAACTGTCTGAGTGGCTTGAAACTACATTGTGTGCTCAGCCACTCGCATATGCTACTAATTTAGATGCTGCCAAAGGCAATAAAAGTCTTACAATGTATTTGTTTGGTGTATTAGTGAGGCCAATGTCAACGTGCAACAAATAATTCACCAACACAATTGGACCAACATGACTAAAATACTTGTTTCAGAAATGATCGTTAGGAAAATCCTCCAAAACAAACAACATGAAATGTAATTTATGACCTGAAGTAAAAAATAAAAATTCTAATGCTCTTCACTCTGTCAGTAATCATTCCCAATCCAAAGAGATCCCACTCAAATGTACTGATACTCAGAATTGACATAGAGCCTAGTTTACAAAGTTGGTTTCTCTCTCCCTCTAGTGGCAAACAGGCATCAGAGGCTTCAGCTAGGAAAATAAATGCCAAGCATCTGGGATTTACACACATTTTTTATTCCAGGAATACTTAATATACAATATACATGTCAATATATAGTCTTGCCGTCTGCTCTTCAGGTATTTACAGCCTAGGTGGTCCTGTTATTCTCCAGTTCTCCAACTTAGCCACCTTGGTAAACATGGCCAGGGTTCCCAGCCCCAGACACGCTGTCGCGCCAGTCATGGCATTGTGGGCTAAGAGGCAGAAAGACAATATGAGAAGGGATAAGCAGACAGACAAAGAGAAATAGTTAGACCAGTGCTACTTAAAAGGTTTCAATCAGTCTGCCCATTGAAGCCCCCTATAGAGCAAGATAAACAGAATATTAACATTGGTAACAATATTTTAACATCGACATTTAGAACCGCTAAAAGCATCCACTCAGCTCAGTCAAATGAGCAATAGCTCATTTAAATCAAAGATGTTGCCACCCACAAAATAATTATTATATTCCTCCACTAGCCCTTTGTTTGAGCCCCAGCACTGGGCTAACAACCTCTTTCCCCTGGGAGGGCGTTTACAGCAAGTGAATGCTGGCCATGGCCTCGTCAGAGCCTGACATTTGGTGGCCTTTATGTATGGACCAGAATGCATCAGTGCCGAGGTGAAATCGACATTTTAGACTGGGACTGAAATGAACAGCGGTGTTTGTTGTTGTTGAATGCTGTACTCACTTCTAGCTCCGAGCATGACTCCAGAGGCACAACCTCCGATGAAGTAGTTACTGGGGTCATCAGGAGCGTCTCTGGCCTGTGCACTGAGACACGTCGCCAGTCCAAAGACAGCACCGAGGGAAGCTGTGGTTGAAAGAGAAGACCAGCTCATTCAAGGGGACTTAATCTAGTGTAAGATAACAGCAAAATGATGACTGAGATGCATACTGCCTTAGCCGTAGCACAAGGTGTTCATGATAGTGGTATGAGAATGTCACAGACATTGAATGTGAGGGTAGACAAGCTAGAGGTAGTTCAAGAGAGAACTTTAGGTTGTCCTCACAATTCGTTCTATTTGTGACACATACCCATGGTAACTGTTCCCGACGTGGCTCTCTGGACAGCTTGCATCGCCGAATCAGGCTGGAATGCCACCATATGATAAGCTGAACCCACCAATCCTGTAAGTAAACCCACAACATCAAAACACAATTCCACACTGCTATAGTTACCTAGTAGCTTGTAAATGGACACAACTGAACCGTCTATGCTGACCTCAAACGCACTCACATCATTACTGTAGCTACTGGCTAGTAGCTACTTGCTCCCTTGCTATTTAGCTAGTCAGTCAGTCTTTTCAACAGGGTTAAGCTAGCTAGCTAGCTAGCTAATGTTAGCTAGCTAATTGCCGCTTTGGGTGGAGAATTAGCGACCTAGCTGGCAACTCATTGGCATTCTTTCAGGTTTACCTATAGCAGTGCCCAATTTCGTGGTGATCCATGTTTTTTCAACACAATCTTTCCCCTCTTGCAGATCCCAGTAACCCATTTTGGCTTTCACATCAAGGACACAGACAACAATAAGCTCATCGCGAGAACCAGTGAACACACGAGAACTACAAAACTTTATTGGTACGCAAATGGTACACATGCAAAATATAATCATATCACGATACCAGCGTGCATTACGTTAAATGTTTATAACACAAAAATTATAAAAATTGTGGTGGAACATTTTGAGGACTCCACTGAGGACATCATTCTATTTTATGTACGATCGTTTTTGGTGGTTGCGCATTTGTCTAGTGAGCAATTGTTTCCGGGGTAATTGCTAATCCACAGGTGAACCGCTTGTAATTAAGTTCATTCATGTTACCCAGCATTTTCATAATTGTAACATTTTAGACAATTCATTAAGGCAATGCACTGTGTTTGGGCTATGCTAGAAGCATAACTTCTAGTGTGATGTTTTGGTAAGTACGCGTAGCATTTTCAAGTCACCGAGGCTGGCTTGGATGCTGACGTGTCGTGCCTGTTTTGGAGTAGCAGTATCTCTTTCTCAGCATCACTGACCTAGAATAACTACAGCTAGTTGTCAGTGCACAGCACAAACATTTTTTTCGGAACTATCTCAGAAATTATAAGGAAGGGAAGCTATGGCACAAAGATTACATCTCACAGCTGGTGAAATGCTTGACGACAGGCTTCACTTGAGTAGACTATAGCTAGCTATTGGGTCAGTATTTTTTTGTCAACACAACAAGCGAAGAGTGACTCAAGATTAAACTTTTGTGGTCAATTACTACGAATTGAGTCAAACTTTCACGTCCAGTTGCTCATATGCGATGTCCTCGCCCTCGCCGGTTCAAATTCGGGAGGCGAACGCTCACCTGTCCGCTCTGCACAGGAGGGTGGTGGAACTGGAGCGGCGTCTAGAGGCCGCGGAGAACACGGTACGGGAGCAGGCAGAGAGCTTGATCAGGAAGGATGAGCAACTGAGGGCTACCACTCAGGAGATCACGGAGGCCAAGGATAAGTAAGTGATAAAGATACTTCAGTTCAGTTCAAGTACGTTGTTTGCAATTGTTCAAGCATGTGATCTGATCATTCAGTTCTACCTCGTTTCCTGTACAGGGAGATTTCTTACCTTCACGAGAAGCTGTGTAAGTCCGAGGAGACCATCCAGAGGTTTCAGACAACTGTCAAGCAAAAGGATGCTTTGATAGGACAGCTGCAGCACCGCTGCCAGATCCTCGACAACATCTGCCGAAGTCGCCCCTTACTGGACTCCATGTTGTCCCACATGGCTGAAGCTGAGAGGCTAGGCTCTCTAGTGGGAGCTGGGGCAGGCATTGGACCGCCACCCGCAAACTCACTCATGGATGGAGAGTCAAACTGTAGCCCGACTCGGATCTGCAACCACAAGGACTTCTCCCTCAGCGAGGATGACATGGACGACCAGGAACTGGAAGAAATTGTGTTCGGAACTACTGTATAGTGGCGTGTTCTGGCGACTGCAGAACCCATGTTTCCGTAGCTACATATGCGGCTGTAACCATCATAGAACATCCTAGTAGTTCTGTAAGCAGTTACAAATGTTTCAGGAGAGAGTGGCCCCTAACTTGAAGCAAACATTTCAGCAGCATGCATGTCAACATATATATTACTGAAGAAGTCAACTGTGTCCCAATTGTTGTGCTGTGAGTTTTTTTTATGATGTCTCAACATGAATGTGCCGATCACACAAATGAGGTGTTTGATCAAACCAAATAGACCTGTCTTTAGTTCATGGACCTCCATGTTCTCTTTTCATCTAGTTTCAAGTGCTCTATTTTTGTACTACAATGCTGTAAACTTTGGATGATCTGTTTCAACATAACTTCCCAGTTATATATTGGCATGGCATATTTTCTTCAGGCTAGGTTGTGTTGCTTAAACCTGCCTGGTCACCATGGTATCACATTCAAGATTGACTGAAGTGAACTTTCAGCTTGTTGTAAATCTGTAAGAAATAGCTGGTGTTAAATATACTGATGTTTCTATATTTTTATACTAATTGAATGAACACGCATGCCCAGGGCTTGTTTGTACTCTGTACTGTTGTCTTAAGTGTGAAATGGTATGCCTCATAAACCAAAGTTTTAATTTAATCTAAGAATCTGACAGGTTATGGCTATCAATCATATACTTCAGAAATGTAGAACTAAATTGAAGACTTTGGCTGTGGCATATTCTAAGAGCTCACATAATTTACGAGACGCCTTGCTTCAAAGCAAAAACAACTGATGCAGATTATTTAGGTTGTCGTTCTTGCAGTGGACCACATTGTGTTCTTAAACCCCACCTCTCTTGTCTTTGTCTGCTTCAGTGAAGCAAAGCCTATGCAAATCCAAATTTGCTTTGTTATATTTGACCCTAGTTGGGCTATAATGCGTTATTATTGCATTGCCACATTCCACTTGAGGTGTCTTACACAAAAATAAATTTATTTTTACGCCAGTCTTTAATTTTTTAGGAAAACAAAACTAATCCAGATGGCTGGGGAGTCAGATGGCTGAGTGGTGAGGGAGTCGGGCTAGTAATTAACAGAAGGTTACCGGATCGATTCCCCGCCGGGTCAAATGATGTTGTGTCCTTGGGCAAGGCACTTCACCCTACTTGCCTCGGGGAGAATGTCCCTGTACTTACTGTAAGTCACTCTGGATAAGAGCGTCTGCTAAATGTAAATGTAATCCCTTGTTGTGTCTGCCTGCGTTTGAATTTGAAGCCTAGTAATTATTGCAAAGGCAATATCAGTTGTGCTCTGGCAGGATAGTTGTTCATGTTTCGTCTGTCTCAGTCTAGCTGCATGATAGTGATGCAGCTCCACTAGCAGCCTTGTGACCCATCCTCAAGCATTGGGGTCTATCTGTTTCCTCTGGACAGTCATGCATCTTGCCATGTCTGCACTGTCAAAAGTCAAGACATTTTTATTTTCTCAGAGGTTTTGTTCTTAAGGATTGTGGTTTTCTAACAGATATATTGAAAGGCATTAATAAATTATTTATTTATACGTCTGTCGTCTGTGTTCATTAGAAAATGTATTCATAATCATGAAGGAGGACTGCTAGAGAAGTCTTGTGAGACTAGTGTGAAACAACTTAACACCATTTTACCTTTATTTACTTTGGGTACAAAACATTTAAATTTTCATAACAGGACTGCATACAAGATTATTTGGACAATTTTCTTTCCCCATAATTTCCTACCCTCAGTGAGAATGAAAAGTGTAAGTGAAACCTGATCTGACGGACAGTACAATCTGAGTCCCTCACTGGTGCAGGACTATCTTCCCCCGCCCAATGCAGTTATAGAAGCCCTTGGTACCATCAGGACCTAGAGGCTGACGGAGGACTGCCACAGACCCTGGAACCCTCCTGGGAACACCGGGTGCCACCGGTCCTGGAGCTCCCTTGTCGGGGAAGAAGGCCTGGGCCGCAGTCTTCCTGCGCTGGACCCATGGGCTTCCTGCCGAACAGAGGCCGTCCTGGGAGTTGTAGTCCCCAGAACACTTTCTTCGGCCGTTGCTGCTGGAGGAAGAAGGACTACTACTGAGATCCGTGGCCAGAGGGGAAGGAGTGTGTCCCGAAGGAAATAGCTTGCGAGGGAGAAGGGGGCTGGATGCAGGGCTGGTAACCGGGTTCCGGTAAGGGTTAGAGTGTGAAAAAGAGGCTCGGGGGATGGCCAGCGGGCTGCCATACAGAGACTGGGGCCGGGAGACCACGCGGATTGGCTTGGGAGAAGCCGGGGTGAAATCGGACTCAGATGAGCTGTACAGGGCGGAGTCCTCCAGGCAGTATGGAGGGCGCCGGGCCTTGCGCTGATGGGGCTTCCGAGAACATATACTGTCCACTCCATCCTCAGACTCCTCGTTAGGGTCATGACCACTATCCGTTTTGCGCACACTCCTGCTTCCCAGGAGAGCCACCCTGACACCAGTGCTGGCCCCCTGCCGGGTTTGCAGCACCTCACAGGCCTTCCGCGCCCCCTCCAGGTGCTCATACTCCACCACGGCACACAGCTCCTTTCCCAGCTCACAGTGCTTCCTGGCGTAGCGCCGCAACTCCGCGGGCACCTCCTTCCCCGGACGGAGGATGCGCAAGGAGGTGATGGTGCCGTGGCAACCGAAAAGTCGCATGGCCATCCCCATCAGGTCCACCTGCTCCCTGCCTGGTTCTCCACTTTCCCCCTCGCAAACTCCCCCAAGCAGGTTCCAGGCCAGGAGCAGCTTGCTGGTGGGGACACATAGCAGCCAGTCAGGCACAGGTTCCCTTCGCCTGACCTTGGTCCCCTCGTCGTTCACCTCCAGCCGTGTTGATATTCGGGCTGCGGCCAGAGTGGTCCTCCAGTCACGAGTCAGCTCCCTGATCTGAGACAGACAGGAAGAATGTTTAGGAAAAGACCATCCGACTCTACAGTGTTCATTGAAGGAGGTTACACTTGGTGTAAAGAGTCAAGTTAATATTTTAGTATTAGTTTGAACACCTTTTTGAACGAAGACAGCAGCTTCAGACTGACGTACTGCATCTTGTTCCTCTGAACATGTTTCAGGAGGAAAGCATCTCCAGATAGGCTATCGTTGGAAAGATAGTTCTCTAGCTGGACAGAAATCTTCAGTTGGAGGTCAGCTACAGGTGGACTCCATGACGACCCCTTATAACAGCCCTCCTCCTCCTCAAACACATCAGTCAGCTCTGTAGAACTCCTGCAAGATCAAACAGCAAGGCTGACAACAAGTCAAGTAGCAACAAAAATGCAAGCATACACGGCCCAAGTACAGGGTGCGAATTACGGGGGTCTGCCCCCCTAATTAAGACTTGGACCCCCCCAAAAGAGGTCAAAACAACAGGTCGGGGGGTTCGATACACGCCATGGAGTACAAGTTGACCCTCCCGATTATCATTGCATAAATCGCACTCTGCCCAAGTAGCCTACGAAAAAACATGAATCAAAGCAATCATTCCTGACGTCTAAAATGTTTAAACGCACCCATCCAAGCTGTCATACGTTCTGTCATCCGTGTAGGATCCAGACCCCAGTAGTTCCTCATCTGGTGAAAACTGCGAGTTCCGTCCATATTGGTTGACAACCACAAGAGAAGCAGACATGTTGCGCAACTAAAATAAAAAATAAAATGTTTACAATTGAAGCTTAACAGTGTTCGAACGTCCCCAGATTACATTCATGATACCGTGTAATGCTAAAGTAATTGACATAAGCTACGCATACTGTAAGCATACCTGGTGTCCTCTCCGTCAGAACGTAACCCAGTCCACACACCTGTTTACATAAACTAATATTTTCCAAATTCGTGCCTCAACATTTCCTTGCATCACAATATACTGCGTTACCATTGGCAAAGAACGCTCGATGGCTGCAATCAATTAATAACATTCAGGTGTTGACATGGCATTTTGAACAGAGCGCGTTTTAACGCGCTGACGCACTTATAGGCTAGAGCAGGAACAGACCACATGAATCAT
Organism: Hypomesus transpacificus; assembly: GCF_021917145.1. Lineage (NCBI taxonomy): Eukaryota > Metazoa > Chordata > Actinopteri > Osmeriformes > Osmeridae > Hypomesus > Hypomesus transpacificus. The sequence goes on from NC_061069.1 coordinate 10,282,841, forward strand.
CTTAAACATTTTCGATTAAAACGTTTCAAGCAGAAAACTGATTTATTTATTTAATCAAACAGAATATACATGAATAATAAATTAAATGTCCTACAAAGGAGGAAGTCAAACAAAATTGAGTTTAAATAAGAACAAATTATTATGAAACAGCTGGTAGTTCTGATAATATTGTATTAGATTTGTTTACATAGTGCACGGATGCAGAGAAATATAGACTGACAATCTGGATGAAAACAAAAATGAACTTAATAGCCCACGTGCTTATTCCTTTTCCTTTTTTTAATGAAATAATTTGTTATACTGCCAAGTAAGATAGCAACACTGCACTGATTAATACATAGACAGCTATTTAAATTGTGCGGTCCAAAGTCTCTGGGTTCTTTGTATTCAGATGGTCCTATCCACTCTGGGCATGTCTCTCTGGTTCACTGATTGCAGGGAGTGTTGTCAATCAGCAAAGTGTTGTACTTTCCCAACAGGATGTGATGGTCTGTCTCCAGACTGTTGAGGGTTGCCTGTAGAGTGTGGTTGTTTGACTGTAAGGTTTTGAGAATTGTCTCAAGACTGTCTACAGCCTTCTGGCAATCTGCTAATTTTGTCTGGTTGTCTGACAGCAGCATATCAAAATGGGTACTCTGGGCTTTTAGAGAAGTGTTGAGGTCATGCTGATGGTTTGTATCGAGAACTGCTTGGAGGTAACGGTGGTCTACTAGCAGGAGTTCGTATTTCTCCTCCAGTTTCTGGTTCTTTGCCAACACAAGCTTGCCTTCAGTCCATAGGGTCTTATTTTGGACCGTCAGGTCATGCATCTCTGTGAACCGCAATCGGAGGATCGCCTCAAGATGTTCAACGGTCATCTTCAGCTTTGACATTTTTGTTTGATTCTTTGTCTGCAGGTTTTCAAAATATGCCCTCTGAGACTTCAGGGAAGAGCCCAGTTTGTTCCAGGATGTCAAACTTTTCTCCAGCGCCAGTTTCTTCTCACAAAGCTGCTTTTTCAACTCCATCAACTGGGGGGAATTCTGCTGAGATTCAACCTTTGCTTCAGCTTTAACCCTGTCCAGGAGATCACTGAGCTGGGTCTTGACACCCTGGTGTTCCTTCATCAGAGCCTGCCTGCTGGAGGTCTCCTTCTGAAGGCTGTCTCTCAGCTGAGAGATCTGCTGCTCTTGCTCTCTGATGGTAGCTAGGCTCTTTGACTGCATGATTTCAAGTTTAGCAGCCAGCCCATCAGAGTGCTCCTGCTCAGCTTCAAGGGAGGGGCTAGTGACGTGTCGGTGAACCAGGCTCTTCCCCAGTGCCAGGGTCTTCTCTTGTCGTTGCTGGTTCCTGCTATCCAGTTGCTTGGACAGCTTTTCACATTCCTCCTTGGTCTGCGTCAGCTCCTGGCCCAGCCTCTTTACTTCCCCAAGTGCCTTTGTTTTGTCAGACATAACGGCGTCTAGTTCACTTTGGAAACCGAGGCTCTTGTCCTTCTCCTCTGTGATCTCACAGATTGGTTTGTTGGCTCTTGAGTTGAGGGATGCCAAAAGAGCATCCTTAGCAGAGTTCTCCTCCAGAACAGACTTCATTTGGGAGCTGAAGGTGTGCTTCTCGGCCGTCAATCTCTGGAGTTTCCTGTTCTGCTCATCAATAACACTCTGTAGCTCGACTACTCTGGTCTGACTCTCTGACAGCAGTTTCTCAGAGTCCACCTGCCGGGCCTCCAGGAGAGAGTACTGTTGCTGCTTCTCTGTTAGCTCTGAGGCTAGCCGGTCTGCTCTCAGGTTCATGGATATCAGAAAGGAATACCTTGCTGTGTTTTGTTCTTGAAGAAAGTGCATGTTGGAGCTGAGAGTTTGATTTTTGGCCGTCTGTGTGAGGAAACTGTTGTTCAGATGGTCAATAGCCCCCTGTAGTTCCTGTACTCTGGTCTGACTTTCTACTCTCCCCTGCTGGCACTGGGCAGCAAGAAGGACCCTCTGGAGCTTCAGCCTCTTGCTCCGCTCCTCACTGAGGTTGGAAGCCATCTTGTTGCTCCTCAGACGGAGTTTGACGCCGTTTCGCTCCTCCTGGTTCAGTAAGTTCTGCAGGGAAGTTCTGGCTTTCCCCTCCTCGTCTACAGCTGCCATCTCTGGATCCACCGAGATGTCCAGAACCCCCCTGACCTCTGCAAGGTACTTATTGAGAGCCTGGAACATGAGAGTTGACTTAGAGCCACAACCTTTAAAATGAATCTGGCGAGTGAAACAAACAGTTCTTGCCTGATTGTCGTTGTTGTCACACGGCCTGCATGTGAAGGCTTCTTCCTTCTCTGGTACCTGGTTGTCTGCAGGCAGAGTAGCCAGGTCAGCCGAAGGGAGGCTGGAGACAGGTGAGGGCTCAGAGAGAGTAGGGCAGACAGGCTGGAGGGAAGGAGGGGCAGGGTTACCCGCCTCCATTTCCTTCCTAGGCACGACGACAGTCTGCATTGCCACTGGAATGAGTACAGGTTTTACACATTTGAAGCTGGTTTAATGATTAGGGTACATGTCCCTTCTGCATCTCAAACAGCATCACCATACTTTTCTGGAGAGCAAACCCAACAGGGATGTCATGCTGCTGGTATCTTTGACGGTAATGTGTGATGCTACTCTGACTTACATTTGGCATGAGCGAGATCCTTCAGCCAACCCTGGTCTGAGGCCTCTGCAGAGGGACACGGAGACACAGAAAAAGTTGTACAGTTGCAGGCAGGGAACAGGGCCTGTTCCGGCCCCACAGATAGTGACACACAGGCATGTTTTTCTGCCTAGTTACGACTTTAAAGACAGTTTCAGGAAATACTACGATAGCCTATTAATTATGAGTGAGGAAGGGCGAATGTAGGTTTGGAGCAGATACCTTCTGAAGAAGGTAAATCGTCCATTTCAACGAATGTGTCACTGCTATGGTCCTGTAGAGAAGGGACAACATTAGTCGTCGTCGTCATCTGCCGCTTGTCCGGGGATCGGGTCGCGGGGGCAGCGACCTAAGCAGGGAGGCCCAGACTTCCCTCCCCCCGGCCACTTCCGCCAGCTCTTCCTGGGGGACCCCAAGGCGTTCCCAGGCCAGCTGAGAGACATAGTCCCTCCAGCGTGTCCTGGGTCTTCCCCGGGGCCTCTTCCCAGTGGGACGTGCCCGGAACACCTCACCAGGGAGGCGTCCAGGAGGCATCCTAATCAGATGCCCGAGCCACCTCAGCTGGCTCCTCTCGACGCGGAGGAGCAGCGGTTCTACTCTGAGCCCCTCCCGGATGACCGAGCTTCTCACCCTATCTCTAAGGGAGAGCCCGGACACCCTACGGAGAAAGCTCATTTCGGCCGCTTGTATTCGCGATCTCGTTCTTTCGGTCACTACCCATAGTTCGTGACCATAGGTGAGGGTAGGAACGTAGATCGACTGGTAAATAGAGAGCTTCGCCTTTCGACTCAGCTCCTTCTTCACCACGACGGACCGATGCAGAGCCCGCATCACTGCGGACGCCGCACCGATCCGCCTGTCGACCTCGCGCTCCATTCTTCCCTCACTCGTGAACAAGACCCCGAGATACTTGAACTCCTCCGCTTGGTTCAGGATCTCCTCCCCGACCCGGAGATGGCACTCCACCCTTTTCCGGTCGATTACCATGGCCTCAGATTTGGAGGTGCTGATTCGCATCCCAGCCGCTTCACATTCGGTTGCGAACCGCTCCAGTGAGAACTGAAGGTCACGGCCCGATGAAGCCAACAGGACCACATCATCCGCAAAAAGCAGCGACCCGACAACATTAGTATGGAAGCAAATCAGTGACATCATGTTTTGAATTTCAAAAGGCATTGAGCAGGACGTGAACATGAATCTCACCCCATCACCGTGACATGAATCTGGGGTCATAAAATCGCCACACTCTGCCTTGAGAAGAGAGAGAGACGTCTGTTTGGCATCCTGCTTTGTAAGAAAGACTCCTTTGCTGTCTGCAAGATTTTCCAGGGCTACCAGCTTGGGTTAAGGGAAGAGAGAATGGGTTAGATTTCTGTGGGACTTTCACAGCATTCAAAACATAAATTAAGATGCACGTGAAGTTCTGAGACTGGTTTGAACTCACGCTGCCATTTTCCTTGAAGGGAGCTTTCTTTTTCTTCTTTTGGATGTTGTCATTCTGTAAAAAAAAATAGATTACAACCATATTTCCTTTCAAAAACACTTTGTCTGCAGGTTAAAAACCACGTAACTATTTTGATAATTATGATACTGCCATGCAGTTTTGTTTAGTTGTACAGCTATCCATCACAATACATAGCTACATGCTTGAATAATCAGGAACAAATTTGTATTTAGGCTCACCATTGCACTTGTTTGACACGAACCCAAAACATTTAGGAACTTTCACACACTTTACAAGTGGGGAAGACTGACATCATAATTAAACACAATACTGTGATGTAAAAATGGAATTCAGTGGAACTTTGTGTTTTTGTTTTTTACAATAATATTGAATAATCTCACAGAATGTCTTCAATTTATAAAGTCTTTATTTTTATTTACTAAAGTCAAAAGGTTAATAATTCTACTACATTTTGCATTTCGATTAATTAAACAATTTGTAAAGTATATCATGTTCTCTATGCTTTAGAAAAAATATATGAATGAAGTATCAACAGTAGTAATGAAGTCACCGGTAAGTATTCAGCTAAGTTAAGTAGTGATTGACAGTACAGTCTGACGCTCGTTGCTGGATATTGTGGGAGGCAGAGATGAGGCCTCTGTCGTAATCAAACCCTGCCGGAAGAAGTCATGTGCTGCTATAGAAAGCTCGAGATTCAACATGGCCACCTGCATGAGAATGCTTGGTGCTTGCAAGTACTCGTACGATAAAGGGGCAATTGTTTCGAAAAATTACTCCAGTATGTTTGCAACTGGGGCTGTTCGGTCTCTGGTGAACGAGACGTCTAGCTGGACTGGACTGGTGGCTAAACGCTCTTATTCTACGAGTGGTACACTTAGAAAAACCTTATGCAACGGCGGCTTTGGTAACGTTATTCCATCAACGACAGGAGCTGGAAGGCTCGGCAAGCTGAACCGATGGGCAAGGGCTACCAGTGTTTTCGCCGCCGAGAGGCAAGTTTTGAATTCGGCTTCACCGTTCCATTCTGATCATCGGAGGTTGTTTGGCAACAAAGGCAGTGGTGCCGGGTTTTCGGGGGAAGATGGGTCGGAGAGCAGTGGATCTGGGGGAGACGAGTCAGGGGGCGACGGAGGAATCCCATACAACTCTCCCCAAATGACAGCTCTCACCCCCATGCTTGTGCCTGAAGTTTTTCCCAACGTGCCACTGATCGCCGTCAGTAGAAACCCGGTTTTCCCAAGATTCATCAAGATAATCGAGGTAAGCTAGCAACCGCTGCTTGGTCTACAAGGACATACGGATGATGCAATAACATCATCTGTCAGAGTAGCCTACAGAGACAGGCCCCTCAACAGAAGACAGTGAATCTGTTCATTACAAATAGTCATATACACTCATGCTTCTTGTTTAATATCAGCTTTGATTGATTACATGACAGTTGAAATCCTTTTTAGAAGCAGCCTGTTGCTGCTTATTTCATCAGCCAGGGGTTCATGACCCTTGCATACACGTCCTTGCGCCATCGACGTTTTTCCAATGTAACAGAAAATGTTATTCTGCCCTAGAGTATAGAGAGAGTGTAGAGAATGTAGTAGATACAGATAAAAAATAAAAAAAATAATACGGATTTGAATTTCCACTCCACACGCAAATCAAAAAAGGTTCCAATAGTATTTGTTTACCATTCACCCCTCCCCCCCCCCCCCCCCTCATCCAATCGTGTGTATCTAGGTGAAGAATAAGCAGCTGATGGATCTGCTGAGGCGCAGAGTCCGATTGGCCCAGCCGTACGCTGGGGTGTTCTTGAAGAAAGACGACAGGTAACAGAACCTTATGTTGCCTTCCATGTCATTGAGATCTTCTTAATCAGGCATTTCCCGTGTCATGCTTTTTACTTTATCTCTGCTCCGCCTTTATCCCTTTCTCTACATTTATCTACTCCTCCTACTCTTCCCCCCCCCCGCTCTCGCACTCTAACTTTTTGTCTTCTCTCTGTACCTCTCTTTTTTTCTGTCTCTGCCTCTGACTGACTCTCTCTCTCTCTGTCTCTCTGTCTGTGACTCTCTCTCTCTCTATCAGTAATGAGTCTGACATGGTGGAGAGTCTGGATGCCATCTATAACACCGGCACCTTCGTCCAGATCCATGAGATGCAGGACTTGGGAGACAAGCTGAGGATGATAGTCATGGGCCACCGAAGGTACGGAGAACCAGCACCTTAAAGACTCTTAACCTCCACCTTACACCGCCAGAGTAGCCCACACCCAAGATGTGCTCTCCCCTTCTCCCATCTCTCTTGGATCTAAGAGGGATGGATAGGTCCAAGCAAACAGGTGGAAACCTGTCAGTATACGTGAACATCAGCAATTTACTAGCAGTCACAGAGCTAGAGATATTGTAAGGATTGTATCTAGAGCACTTGAGGGACACCACCTCTCCCTGTCTCCTCATCTAGGATTCGCATCACCAAGCAGCTGGAGGTGGAGCCAGACGAACCCACGCCTGTAGCCGAGGCAGAGGAGGCGGGGCAACAGCCCAAACCGCCGCGCAGGAAACCCAAACGCCCGCGCAAGGACCCGCCTGCCTCGTCAGCCGAGGCGATGGAGGAGAACGTGCTGGAGGCGGAACTGCTGCCAGAGGTCGTCCCGCTGCCCTCCTCGGACATTCTAATGGTGGAGGTGGACAACGTGGTCCACGAGCAGTTTGAGGTCACGGAGGAGGTCAAGGTACGAAGGTCGACCCCCCCCCCCCCCCCCCGTGGTTTCACTTCCTGTGTTGCGTCACAATTCAATGGCGCTTCTCGTGTTGCTCGTCTAGTCATTCACACTCTTTGTCCTGTCTCCAGGCCCTGACGGCAGAGATCGTCAAAACAATCCGTGACATCATCGCCCTCAACCCGCTGTACAGGTGTGGACACTAACTATTTTGACTTTTTTTTTTCTTTTTCTTAGTGAGTGTGAGAATCTAAATCTCTCATGATGATTTGACACGTCTGTTTCTAGGGAGTCTGTGCTCCAGATGATGCAGGCGGGGCAGAGGGTCGTCGACAACCCCATCTACCTCAGTGACATGGGCGCCGCTCTGACGGGGGCGGAGTCACACGAGCTGCAGGACGTCCTCGAAGAGACGAATGTAAGTGGACGGGGTTTCGAATGGCGATGCCCATGTTGAGTCGGTGGTGTCAGCCTGTTGTCATGTGACCCACACGATATTTCCCTGTGCGCTCCGCAGATCCCCAAACGTCTGTACAAAGCCCTGTCGCTACTGAAGAAGGAATATGAGCTCAGTAAACTACAGCAGCGTCTGGGCAGGGAGGTAAGTTCCTCACCAGTTTGCGTATTCCTGGTTGTTGCTGATGGTCATTTATCCTTATACTCAAGCCCGGGGCCAGTTCATTTGCCGCAACTTGTACTCAGTAGACCAAGCAAGGCGTACCAGATCCCGTTGACTTACTGTAGGCCTATTTATTGACCTCTGACCCCGCTTGCTGTCTCCCAAGTGTCTCTCAGTCTCATTGTAAGAGTGTGAGTACGGTTGACCTCTGACCTGTCTTTCCTCTTCAGGTGGAGGAGAAGATCAAGCTGACACACAGGAAGTACCTGCTGCAGGAGCAGCTGAAGATCATCAAGAAGGAGCTGGGCCTGGAGAAGGAGGACAAGGACGCCATCGAGGAGAAGTTCCGCGAGCGTCTGAAGGGCCGCACCGTGCCGCAGCACATCATGGACGTCATCAACGAGGAGCTCACCAAGCTCAACCTGCTGGACAACCACTCTTCTGAGTTCAAGTTAGTCCCATAAGGCCCTTGGAAATCCTTCAGAGTCCGAAATTCGTGTCTGAAATGTTTGCGCCGTAAAAAATAAATACAACATGACGTTGTGTCAATCGCACTTACACACTGCCTCCGAAACTTTCGTCCGTCAAAAGAAAGTTTGGATCGGGTTCGATTTTCTGCGTTTTTCGCATCCATAGCCAGCATTTTGATATTTTTGGGGGGTAATTCGGAGCCACGGAATTTTGAGGCTGACGATTGCGAAAAAACACATGCGAAAATGTTGCACTCAGTGTGCTAGGGCCTTTACTGATGTAAGTCTCTCACTGGGTAGGGTCTCCTGAAGGAGATTTGCAATCGACTAATTACTCAACTGCACCATCTGGGCCGGTGCTCAAATCAAATCAAATGTATTTGTATAGCCCTTTTTACACGCAAGCATGTCACAGAGGGCATCACATACGCCCATAGAACTGCCCCTCAACCAACCTAAACCCTCAAGGAAGACAAGGAAGGTGTTCTATCGTTCTGCGATGGGTGCTGCTGTGACTGATCTCACAGTGTTGTGTTTTTGTCTAATAGTGTCTGTTGAGTAAATGTGCTACTCCTTGTGTGCAGTGTGACTCGTAATTACCTGGACTGGCTCACTTCCATGCCATGGGGCACTAACAGTGAGGAGAACATGGCGCTTGGCCGTGCTAAGGAGGTGCTGGAGGAAGATCATTATGGGATGGACGAAGTTAAAAAGCGCATCCTGGTGAGCAGCAACAGTAGGGATTGTCTCGGTTACGTACACGGTCACAAAAACTGAGTTGTGTTTGCCTTTGCTAAATCCAACATTGACTAACCTCCCAAAGTATTGTACTTGATGTAAACCTGGCCTGGGAAAGTATGGTGGAATTTTCTGTTTTCCTGGAAATGCTGGTCCTAAGCCTTTGGCTAACTAGAACTGGAACTGAAAGGCCTGCATTGTTGTTAATATGGGCTTAATCCTTCACAAAAAAACAAAACAACCTGGATCTTTTATCCTTGTTCCCTCTCTTCCCCCTCATCCTATACCCCCCCCCCTCCCCCCCTGTAGGAGTTCATAGCAGTGAGCCAGCTGCGAGGCTCCACCCAGGGGAAGATCTTGTGTTTCTACGGCCCCCCAGGAGTGGGCAAGACCAGCATCGCCCGTTCCATCGCCCGGGCTCTCAACAGAGAGTACTTCCGCTTCAGTGTGGGGGGCATGACAGACGTGGCAGAGATCAAAGGTCACAGGTGGGGTCTCAGCGGTCGTCACTAACCCCCAAGTAGATACGGGACACTATAACAATCCTTTCGCTGTTCTTCAGAATGGTAAGAAGGCTTACGCCATCTCTCTTTCTCTACCTCTAAACAGGAGAACTTATGTTGGTGCCATGCCCGGGAAGATCATTCAATGCCTAAAGAAGACCAAGACCGAAAACCCTCTGGTTCTCATAGATGAGGTGAATATTGCCGTCAGTGAACTGTTGGCGTGGTGATGATCATGCGCACGGTTGGTCACCGACCGTTCTCTGTCGTGGTAGGTGGATAAGATCGGACGTGGTTACCAGGGCGACCCGTCCTCCGCGCTGTTAGAGCTGTTGGACCCTGAACAGAACTACAACTTCGTGGACCACTACCTGGACGTGCCTGTTGACCTGTCCAAGGTACGTGCGAGATGGGTCCGACCTGTCTATCCGTCGTCTGTTATTTCACCTGGGGTTTCACACCAAGTGGATGTCTGTTTAAATCCCTCCCCTTCTCCATCCAGGTGCTGTTCATTTGTACGGCTAACGTGACTGACACCATCCCAGAGCCACTCCGAGACCGCATGGAGATGATCAACGTGTCTGGATACGTGGCCCAGGAAAAGTTAGCCATCGCTGAGGTACTGCAGCACAAGTCCTAGTCTGATGGGCTTTCTGTACTGTTAGACTCAATCTAGGGTGAATGGCCACAGGGATAGAGTCATTGTGACTACAGATCAAGAAGGTTCAAATCCCTGCCTTTATGTCACTTTGGTTAAACATTCTATTAAAATGAATACTTTACAAATGACATTACATAGTATATTTCCTGTGTGACTGACGGTGTCTGTCTTCTCTTCCAGAGGTACCTGGTGCCCCAGCTGAGGGCTCAGTGTGGCCTGACTGAGGAAAAGACCGCCATCTCCTCCGAGGCTCTGAACGTGCTCATCAAACAGTACTGCAGGGAGTCTGGGGTCAGGAACCTCCAGAAGCAAGTGGAGAAGGTACTGCTCCATTCTTTAAACTTGGATTTTGGCCCAAATCTGTGCATTGGGAAAGTTACAGAAATCCATCCTAACCAAGACCCCCAACGAGGCTGTGGCTTGACAGTGGCGTGTGTGATAAAAACTAAAACACTGATGGCATGTCTGATTCCGTGTCCAGGTGTTCCGGAAGGTGGCGTTCCGTATCGTGAACGGGGAGGAGACAGAGGTTGAGATTACTCCCAGAAACTTGCAGGACTATGTGGGCAAGCCGATCTTCACCGTGGACCGGATGTATGATGTCACACCGGCGGGCGTGGTGATGGGCCTGGCCTGGACCGCCATGGGTATGTCTGGAACTTAAACAACCCCCCCCCCCCCCCCCCCAAAGGGGTCTTTCCTTAGTTCACAGGCACCTTTCTACCAGGATATTAGGTTGTAACAGCTCTGCCCATCTCTCTGCCTTCGCCCTCCCCCTACAGGTGGATCAACCCTGTTTATCGAGACTTCTCTGCGGCGCCCCCGGGAGGCTACGGTTGGTAAGGACGGGCCCCGGGAGGGCACCCTGGAGCTGACGGGGCAGCTGGGAGACGTGATGAAGGAGAGTGCCAAGATTGCCTTCACCTTTGCCAGAGCCTTCCTCATGAAACAACAGCCAGACAACACTTTCCTGACTGAGTCCCACATGCACCTGCATGTACCTGAGGTGAGGGGACCCTTCCATTCGTTTTTTGTAAACTTTATTTAAACCTCCAGTAACAGTTGGTAGGAAAAAATAAGGGATTAATCCGTAATCACCTAAGTACGATCACATTACAAATCGCATGCAGTCCCAAATATAGTCATGAATAGAGTCAACTGTTGGCAATTGGTGTGAAGGTTGTATTTTTGACGTTGTGATGTTGTTTCAAGGGAGCCACTCCCAAGGATGGTCCGAGCGCCGGCTGTACTATCGTCACGGCGCTGCTGTCCTTAGCAACCAACATGCCGGTGCGTCAGAACGTGGCCATGACCGGGGAGCTGTCCCTGACCGGAAAGATCCTGCCTGTCGGGGGCATCAAGGAGAAGACTATCGCTGTGAGTCATACAACAACACATAGAATAGACCCTGATACGTAGTACAACATGTAGTACGGTTACTTAAGTGTGTTCCTACCCTGTGTTAGCCTCTTGTGTAGCCTGATGTTGTCATACTCATAATTCTAGTCAGAATATGAGTCTGATACCGCTCCGTTGGGTTGTGAGTATGGGGCGTGTTTCAACCGAACCCTGAAAAAAAATGCCTCTTCGCTCAATTGGATAGACCAACAACCAATCAGAGCAACGTAGTATGTTAACTTTTACCGAATCCCGTAGGAAGGACGGCAAAAACATATTTTCCATCGACAAATGCCTTGATCGCGTTCCTCTTTCAAAATGAATGCGCTGTCGATGTCTTCTAAAACAGACTCGATGGCAGAATGTACACATCTCAGCTCTCCTGTGGCAGCCATGTTTGTTGAAAACAAATTCAACCCAAGGGGTCTTTGGTGACGTGGTTGATTACATTAACGTTGATCATCTGTCCATCATCGTATAAAGCCCGCCCTGACAATTTGTTTAGTCCGAACAGCTCTTGTTCGTTTTTCTCCAACCGAGCGACCCCAGACCCAACTTCCAGACCAAAAGAAATTGTGGGCGTGGCTTCAGCTGGCACCCAGGCCACCTCTTGTGTACATTGTGTTAATTCCGTGTACTGTCTGTTTGCTCCTCCAGGCAAAGCGTGCCGGCGTCACCTGCCTCATCCTGCCCGCAGAAAACAAGAAGGACTTCACGGACCTGCCAGACTTCATCACGGAGGGCCTGGAGGTGCACTTTGTAGATCACTACAGCAAGCTGTTCAGCATCGCGTTCCCCCAGCAGTGACCAGGAGATGGAGACTGAGACACTGGCAGGAAACTCTCCCTCTGCTGCTGAGGACTGAAGGACAGATGAAGTTGTGTAGATGATTGACAAGCACACCATTTTGTGGGCACTGTACGACACTCTTTGGGAACATGTGAGTTCTTCAGAAGACTGGACCTCATAGCAGAACGGAGCCTGGTGGGCCTCAGATTTCAGGACCATAGTGAAGATCCCCAACAAACCATCACCAGTTGGGATTATGACCTTGCTGCCACGCAGCCTAGACTTTTTTTGTATCTATCAAATATGTATGACATTATATATAACTGCTGTAAATGCCTGACTACGGTTTAAATTTGCGTCAGTTTGGTTACTCTTCACACTAAAATCACTTCTTGTGACAGGTGCTAACATGTAGATGGCCATAAAAGATTTCATAAATTATGGCTTTGTGATTTTGGCATTAGAAACTGTTTTTGTTCAAAAGGTGAGACTGGTGTTCCTAAATTCAGTTAATGATTGATACTTGACACCCTGGACTTCAGCCACCTGCTCTACTTTGGTTCTGGATAAATGGGCCAGTAATGATGACATCACTTCCACTCTGGTGAATGATCCTCTCAAATCAACACTTCATACTTATGGGAGAAGGCTTTGTAGAACATATTTGATTACAAAACATCCCACATCTTGGCAGGCTTCAATGCACTCGTAAAACTTAAATTCAAGACACGGGTAGGCAACATTTCTTTTGTGAAATACAAATATTTATTTGCCCCAACGATGGTTTAATCCTTCTTGGCGGCGGCCTTCCTCATTGCGGCCAGAACGTTGCTCAGCTCCTCCCTCTTTCTCTTGGCGCGGATGTGAGTTCCAATCTGAGGGACAGATCAGAAGATAATCAATATTTTAATTGCTTTGAATACAAACATCTGCTGATTTACACAACATCCACAGTCCTAACCTCTCACTGATGTAATGACAAATGCTACAGAATGCCTTTGACCAGTGGGTATCAAGAGATGGTTCATCGTGAGTTTTTGTATTTTAAAGTCTAGTTATTCGTGTGTGAGGTAATTCAACAGATTCAGCCAGCCATACTTCAGCCCGCATTATTGTCAAAGCAATCATCGGCATCATTACATAGTGTGATACTTGGGCACTGCACTGACAGCATCTTTTAATACACTCCAGTCTTAAGTTGGCTAGGTCCTTCCCCAAGCAAAGTAGCCTTTACAGTGGAGAGAGACACTCTTACCCTCTTCTTGATGAACTTGAGGGCACGCTTATCCTTGGACACCTTCAGCAACTCCATGGCACGCCTCTCGTAGGGGGCGAAGCCGCACACCTCGCGGATCATGTCACGCACAAACTTGCTGTGCTTGGTCAGGCGCTGAACAGGACAAAAGGTAGATGGGGCACCATGATTTACATTATACAAATAACAGACCAACTGACCTGGGTCAGGTCGTAAAGTTAACGCCCCACAAGGACTCCAGTGCACATCCCACTTCAACTGCACGCAAGAGAACCATTACTTAATCACAGCCTGCCTGACAAGATTTGTTTTCTAAACGTCAACATGTTGCAGGCCTGCTACTTACCCCTCGTCTCCGACCGTGTTTTGGCGCAGTGACGTTCTTTGTTACCGGGTGGCCTTTGTTAAGGCCCACGGCCATAGGATACCTGATAGCCATGTCTGTCAAAAAAAAGTTTACAAAAAAAGAAGCATTTACTGAGATTAGACATGTTAAACGTAATGTAAGGAGCTGGCTAGCTAACCAGTCAACGTTTCCAATGAGACAAGAAACTTAAATGACACGGAATTGATATTAACTACGGTAGCGACAAGATTTACCCTAGGAACCATATGTATACACTATAATTTACGTTTTAGCAAGTCTTGCGACAATACGGGTTTTATTCGTTGACCAAGGCATGTAAGCACATCAACTTCAGGCTGAATTTAACACTTTGTCTCCCACGGATACATAGCAATATCACATCAGTGTGTTTGTCAATATTTCTACTATACATATCTTATAGCATATCTGACGATACCTCACTGATCGTTGTGATTTTTAATGGATTTCGGGATCTTAAAATTGGGCCGTAAATGTCTTACCTGCTTACTACAATGGCGGACAAACCGGAAGGACTGTTTGGCAGTGAATGCTGGGTAATGAGGGCTTATTTTCGAGGAATTTGTTGTAGCTTTATGTAGCGCCTCCTGTGGATAGGGGTTAACTCTGGTCACGTTCTTATTACTGTAAAAAAAATAAAGAAACTTACGATAGTAATAATTTTGAAATTATAGTTCACTGTTTTCTAATGAGGTTCAAAGAAATTGTTTTTTCGGGAGTTAAATTGACTTGCTTTGGTAACATCATTAATACAGTTTGAATTTAGGTTGGAAATCTGGTAAAAATGTCCATAGTGCCACCCCACCAACATTTATATTCTGAGGAGGACAAAAGTAGATTTATATTCCATTCAAGTCCTTTCTTTTTATATTAAATCAAAATAACAGTAAATGGGACATGCTCTTCTACATTGGAACTACAACTCCCACAAACCTACACAAACGCTCCTTTTGGCGCGGCCAGCGTGAACTGAACACGGCCATCTTGGTGAGTTCTTTCAATAATAGTAGATAGCAAACTGTAGTGGTGGGCTGTGGATTTAATTCAGTTTGCGAAAACAGGTTCGTTGTGAGCAGCTAAACCGGTTTTCAGACAACGGCGAGACCTTTCCGTTCTCAGGGGGAAAAAAGTTTGGAAGCAGTTCAGAGTGGAGTTAAAGTTTAAACTTTGCCATGGCGACCGCAACCCCTAGCCGCGCAGCTCAAGCCGCCGCGACCCCGCTCTCCCCAACCAGGATCTCACGCCTGCAGGAGAAACAAGATTTACAGCACCTGAACGATAGGCTTGCAGTCTACATCGACCGAGTTCGGTCTTTGGAGCTCGAGAATGACCGACTCATGGTTAAAGTCTCGGAGAAGGAGGAAGTCACCACACGCGAGGTAATTCGAACCCATCGAATAACACTAACAGCCCGTACGTAGCTAGCTGATATACAACGGCGTGATAGCCATCCAGCACCACCAGCTACCGTACCGGTGACTTAGCTAGCTAGCAAGCTGGCTCGCTACTCAATATCATTCATTCACTTTGCTAATTTAACTATCCAGCTCCATTGCCTAAAGGCGCTTTGTAATTTCATGTTCAAGCTTGTTGACATTTTCTTCATCGCTATTCCTGCTGCATTACATAAGGACTTTATGTGACAAATGTTTATATCTTGCTACACCTTAAAAAAATGTAAGCTGAAATTCAACACTGGTCGTCAGTGTCCTTGAAATTCTGGGAGGACTATTGATTTGATGGATCTGACAACAGAGTTAACCAAGGTGTCAGCCATATGCAGTGTGGAATACAACTTTTCCATCGTAACCGTAATGGTACATTTTCTGATCGGCAAAGTAAAACTCCCTCTCATTCAAAAGAAAAAGAACGGTTGAAATTGAATTGCAGGACAGGGGCGGGTGGATTTTTTAACAAGTAGTGTGCAGAAAGCGTAAATGGTTATGTCTTGTTGAGTGAAAAGTTAAAATTGTCATGGTTCTATTTGACAGCAGAAAGGCAATATGCTGTAATGTACTTTCTTTACTTGGGGAGTTTACAGGTGAAGTTGTATCAAATACTCGTCCGTGTTGTGAGAACGACATGTCACATATAGCACATCCAGACACACCTCTATTGATAGCCACCTATAGCAGGCTTTATGCCCTCTGACATTCCTATGCAGCAAGCTTTACTACAACTGCATTCCTATGCAGTTGCATAGTGTTCATACAGAAAGTTGCCTGGGCTAGGCAGGGCTTTGACTTGCCGTATGTATACTGTCCCCCGAATGGGATTATGAGGTGGCTATGAGCCAAGGGAGGGAAGGAAAGGCAGAGAGAGAGAGCCGTCTAGCTGGGGCGAGGGTGGGACGCTGGCTGGATTGTTGTCCGTATGGCTGCCAGATGGGAGTGGCTGGGGGGGGGGGGGGGGGAGCGCCTTTCAAAAGTTTGAATCTCTGACTGTTACTCTGACTGTTACTCCAAGTCAGTTCACTTCATAGAAAAACACGTCTAACGTGATGCAATCCCCCTTAACAGCTGCTCTGGTTCAGATCACATGAATAGTTTCAACTGTTGATACAGAGAATGGGGAGACATGGTACTAGGTGTGCATATATATTTATCTGTTAAATCATTTTCATTAAAATTGCAGTGGATTTACTTCCTTGAAGAAAGCAAAAAGGGAATTCTATAAATTTCCTATAAATAAATAAAAACATACAAAAAACAAAAAAAAAGATTTTCTGTTACATAGTTTTTTTCCCCTTCAAGTATAAAAAATAGCCACGCCTTATATGGACTATGTATGGAACCTTTAGAATGGGCGGGGATGTAGATTGCAGATCCAGATGCCGCTCACATGACTGACGGTGTGTGTGTGCGTGTGTATTTTTGTATTCGTCTTCCACTGACCAGGTGACAGGGATTAAGTCCCTGTATGAGGCGGAACTGGCGGACGCCAGGCGTGTTCTGGATGAGACTGCGCGGGAGAGAGCGAGGCTGCAGATCGACTTGGGAAAGGCAAACTCGGATCTGGAAGAGCTCTCCAGGAAGTGAGTCAGCCCCAGACTCCCCCACACTCACTCACTCTCCCAGCGCTCTGACTCCAGGGCCCAGACCCTGGACTATCACAGGACATCATAGTTCTCTTTCCTTTTGAAGTTAGTCATGGTTTCCCCCTACCCCTCTAACAGAGCCCATGCGTATTCCCACGTAGTCAATGTTATGTGGTGCATTTTTGTTAAAGAGGCTTAAACGCCTTGAAGGGGTTTTTGGAATTCCTTGAATTCCTTTCATTTCTCTGGAAGTCAATGTAACATTGACCATGAACCATATTCATTCAAATCGAAACTATAAAAACTACAATAAACAGTAGGAGACTGGTAAAAGACTAGTAATGATCTGGTTAGGACATCTTTGTAGCCCTCCCCCCAATACTACCACGCTAAACACCACTGGGGATTAAGTAGTCCGTCAATGGGAATTCTGATTGGCTAGTAGTCTTCGGACTGCTAATTCGGCTAATTGACCATGTAAACCTGGTTTACTTAATCTGCTGCATAATCCTATTTCCTCTGGGTCAGTTGAGTCTCAGATGGGTCTTGAAGAGTTTTAGTCATGTAGAAACAGATGGCAGATGTGTGGTCTGACAAGTGATTCACTGTTTCTGTTGATTGCTTGTTATTTTCAGTTGCTTATTAACGCTTGCTCAAGGAGGAAGTCAGGACTGTAGAACTCACCTCGCTTTCTGTTTGCAGTCAGAGATGGTCCACATGATGAGTCATAACTAGCATGATTTATAGCGCTTTCTTTCAGTTTGATCCCTGACAAGAACAGTCAGGTTCAACAATTATATTCCAATAGAAAACAAAAGCGAATGTCAAATGTATGAATCGCTTGGAATGCGAGTATACATCCTGTTCTTAGACAAGCACATATTTATATACTTAAAAATATGACATACATACACACCTAATAGATATAGATATATATATTTTTTAAATGTAATCTTTTAATTTATTTTTTATAAAAAGTATATTTTTGGAATCCTAATTCATGTGCACTTGCATGGGTTCAAGTCTGACTGTGTTGTGTGTCCCGTCAGTGTGAAGAAGAAGGATGGTGACCTGGCTGTGGCTCTGGGCCGGGCCAAGGACCTGGAGGCCCAGCTCAACCAGAGCGAAGCCGCCCTCAACACCGCCCTCAGCCAGAACCATGCCCTGGCTGCAGAACTCGGCGACCTCAAGGCCGAACTCGCCAAGGTCTCAATTCTTCAGTCACTCACTGACAGGCTCATAAAAAAACATTAAAAAAAAAAAAGAACAATGGACAAACTCTTGCAGTTAGGCCCGATCTCCTAGTCTCCCTGGGTGGTTGTTAGGTGTGCCCATCCTTTATCTTTGACCTTGTATCACGGTGGTTGCCATCACACCCACCCTGACGCAGTGGGTTTTAGTTTCACGTAGGATGTCTATATATGGGCGTGTTAGATAACCAGTACAGGACGGAAAAGAATGCTGCACGCTTTCGTTTCAATGTATGTTTAGTTTCAGAGAATCAGAAAGGGATTTATTCGCCATGAAAGTTTGCACAGACAAGGAATTTGCTTTGGCGGGAAGGTGCATACAATAAACATATAGGAATCTTACATTTAAATATGTGGTCTAACTATACTAAGGATACATAAACGAGCAATACTAAGTGGAATACAATTAAAATAAAAAATAAAATATAAGTGGGCATAAAATAAAATATAAGTTGCCAACTTTCAACACCAGTCTGGCTGTTATGTAGCCGTACGTACCTACGTACGTAGTGTAGGGTTTAAAACTAGACAAACACACAACTTCTAGCCATGACCAGCTTGCATATACTCACCGAGACAAACACACACACCAACACAAACACACACAAACACACAACAATGTGCTGATGCTCTGCGGCGTCCCCTGCAGGCAGAGGAGAGCCACGCGGTGGGGAAGAAGCAGTTGGAGGCGGAGACCCTGATGAGGGTGGACCTGGAGAACCGCTGCCAGAGCCTGACGGAGGACCTGCAGTTCAGGAAGAGCATGTTCGAAGAGGTGGGTGCTGGGGGGGGGGGCTGAGGAGGTGGGGGCTGGGGGGGGGCTGAGGAGGAAGGAGGAGGGGGGGCTGAGGAGGAAGGAGGAGTTGAAGGGCATGGTAGAGAAAGAGGAGGATGGATGAGATTGGGGTTGGAGGGAGATCCATTGTATGGGATGGCTGTTGTCTTGGCAACCGGCACACAAACGTGTTGTTGACGGCGACGCTGTGGTTGTGTCCAGGAGGTGCGTGAGACCCGCCGGCGCCACGAGAAGAGGACGGTGGAGGTGGACAGTGGCGGGCAGCACGACTACGAGTTCAAGCTGGCCCAGGCCCTGCAGGACCTGCGCAGGCAGCACGAGGAGCAAGTCAGTATCTACAAGGAGGAGCTGGAGTACACCTTCAAGGCCAAGGTACCTCACACACACACACACACACACACCTGTACAGAAACACACACACACCTGTACGGAAACACACACCTGTACAGAAACACACACACACACCTGTACGGAAACACACACACACATACACA
Organism: Hypomesus transpacificus; assembly: GCF_021917145.1. NCBI lineage: Eukaryota > Metazoa > Chordata > Actinopteri > Osmeriformes > Osmeridae > Hypomesus > Hypomesus transpacificus. The sequence goes on from NC_061069.1 coordinate 10,302,054, forward strand.
CCTGTACAGAAACACACACACACACCTGTACAGAAACACAGTCATATCATCCATACATCATGTAAACACATGGTTTGTTGAGGGAGGGCGGGGAGAGACACCTGCTCACCTTTTGACTCGACACAGGCAGGTGACACCTTTTTATGAATGCATTTCCCAGTCCAAGGTTACCAGCAACACACATATTTACTCACCTGCACAAAACACACACAGACCTCACCCACTCAACAAGGTAAACAAAACACCACAGTAGCAGGTAGGGTTTAAGGCAGTGGTTCTCAATCCTGTTTCTCTGGCCCCCCTGTCCTACATGTTTGAGATATTTCCCTGCTCCAACACACCTGATTCAAATAAATGGGCCTGATAACGACCCATTCATTTGAATCAGGTGTGTCGGAGCAGGGAGACGTCTAAAACATGCAGGGCAGGGGAGCCTGAGGACCAGGAGGTTAAGGTTAGAAGTCATCTACTAAAAGTGTGATTCACACTGAATGCCACCCTTTGTACTGACGCCCCTCCCCCCCTCTCTCTCTCTGTCAGCTGGACAACGCCAAGGTGTCCTCGGACCTGAACGACAAGGCTGTGGGCACGGCCCGCGAGGAGCTGCAGGAGGCCCACATTAGGATCGAGAGCCTGGCCTACCAGCTCTCCGCCCTGCAGAAGCAGGTACACACACACGTCTTAACAATCACACAGCGCCACAACATTCCTACTAGCCGTGTCGAGGAGAACGAGGTGTGAGCGTGACATCGCAACTATGCAGGTCAAAGTTTATCCTGCAGTGCGTGTGCGTCCTCGTATGTAACCTGGCGTGGCGTCTCTCTCCCCCCTCCCTCCATCGCAGGCGTCTGCGTCCGAGGAGCGAGTGCGCGAGCTGGAGGACATGCTGGCTGCCGACCGGGAGAAGCACCGCCGGCAGATGGACGGCAAGGAGCGGGAGATGGCGGAGATGAGGGACCGCATGCAGCAGCAGCTCAACGAGTACCAGGAGCTGCTGGACGTCAAGCTGGCCCTGGACATGGAGATCAACGCCTACAGGAAGCTGCTGGAAGGGGAGGAGGACAGGTACCAGGGTCACACACACACACACTTTATAAGAGGGAGTCAGGTGGCTGAGCGGTTAGGGAATCGGGCTAGTAATCAAAAGGTTGCTGGTTCGATTCCCTGGCCATGCCAAATGTTGTGTCCTTGGGCATTGTACTTCACCCTACTTGCCTCGGGGGGGAATGTCCCTGTACCTCTTGGGTGGTAAAGAAAGACAGGTAGCACACAGGAGGTGTTCACACACACATAGATGAGCTCGTTCTGGAGGGAAAGGAGGAGAACAGGTGCTCACACCCCCCCCCCAACCCACACACAGAATAGAGAACATTCCGGACCCTAATTGCACATTCCTGCTTAGTGCTCCTGACCAATCGGTTGAAAGCAGCTACTGAGGTGACATTTCGTGTCTCCGGAGCGGGCCGGTCACAGCCTCTCCAGGTGGGACTCTGGGTGTTCAAGTCCTCTCTTGTCTGTGATGTTCTCTCCCTAAGGGGTGTGTTGAGATGGATGGAAAGGTGTTCACTGTGTGTGTGTGACATTCAGATGCATGCCCGGTCTAGCAGTAGGAATGTCCCCAGGCAGCAAGGTACAAACAGGATAAACATTTACCTGAATAGTTGTCGTACCCAGCTCACACCTCCTTCGCTCCACATGGCGTTCCTGTCATGCCGCGCTCGCCTGATCCACCCGTCAGAGCGGAAGGCCCCTGGCGTGGACGAAGGCAGCCTTCGGGCTGGTCCTCCTCCACACCTGCTAGTCCTACACAAGGCAAGAATGTTAAACATCAGTACCCTAAAGACAAGTCTCTCCCTCCTTCTCCTCCTTCCAGACTGAAGCTGTCCCCCAGCCCCTCTGGCAGGGTGACCGTCTCCAGGGCGACGGGCAGCAGCAGCTCCTCGCGTAGCAAGAGGAAGCGGGTGGAGCTGGAGGTGGAGCTGCCCCAGCTCAGCGTGAGCCAGGAGGCCGAGGCCAGCGGCGGGGTCACCATCGAGGAGATGGACCTGGAGGGCAAGGCCGTCACCCTCCGCAACAACGGAGACACGGTAGCTGCCGTCTGACTGGGTCTGGACAGATGACCCCCTGCTGTGTGTGTGTGTGTGGTGGTTTGGTTCTTGTGACACACTAACAGGTGTGTGTGTGTGTGTGTGTAGGACCAGTCTCTGGGCAGCTGGAGATTGAGAAGGCAGGTGGATGCTGAAGAAGAGATTGTCTACAAGTTCTCCCCCAAGTTCAACCTCAAGGCTGGGCAGACAGTCACGGTAAGCAAGGAAACATTATAATATATATATATATATATGTATATTTAAAATGTGTATATACGCATATATATACACATTTTAGTGTATTTTTGCTATTTTTCTGTCACGAAATGTGTGTGTTGACAAGCTGTGTGTTCCAGGTGTGGGGTGCGGAGGCGGGCGTGGCCCACGGCCCCCCCTCCGACCTGCTGTGGAAGAGCCAGGGCTCCTGGGGCACAGGAGATGACATCATCACCATCCTGGTGAACTCTGATGGCGAGGTAGGCAGAGAGAAGAACACAGGTCGCCTAGTTGAGCCACTGAAAAGGCCCACTCTGTACAAAACCGCTCTCAAGGCATATAAGGGTGTTATACATGACATTATACATTTTATTTAGTTGTACAACAAACAAATGCTATGTAATTTGGGGTCTGAAACAGCCTTTCTTGGCATGTTGCTGTAATGGTGCTGTTCCTCGTCTGTCCAGGAGGTGGCCAAGAGAACCGTCACCAAGACGATGATGGAGATGGAGAATGGAGACGATGAAGAGGAGTACGAGGAGGAAGAGGAGGAAGGCCAGGTATGTCCCAGAGCATCTCTGCCTGACCCTCATACCTACACGACTAGACGGATGAACAGAAAATCCCAGGCTTCAGTCATTCCATGTTTAATGGTTGTTTGCTCATGCTCGCTCTCTCTCCCCCTCCCTCTCTCTCTCCCTGCCTCTCCCTCTCTCCCCCTCCCTCCCCCCCTCTCTCTCTCTCTCCCCCTCCCTCTCTCTCTCCCTGCCTCCCCCTCTCTCTCTCTCTCTCTTTCTCTCTCTCTCCCTGCCTCTCTCTCCCTGCCTCTCCCTCTCTCTCTCCCTGCCTCTCCCTCTCTCTCTCCCTGCCTCTCCCTCCCCCCCTCTCTCTCCCTGCCTCTCCCTCTCTCTCTCCCTGCCTCTCTCTCTCCCTGCCTCTCCCTCTCTCTCCCTGCCTCTCTCTCTCTCCCTGCCTCCCTATCCCTGCCTCTCTCTCTCTCCCTCTCTCCCTCCCTCCCCCTCTCTCCCCCTCCCTCTCTCTCTCTCTCTCTCTCTCCCTCTATCTCTCTCTCCCTCCCTCTCTCCATCCCTCTCCTGGTTGGTTGGTCTGTTCACTCTTCTCTCTCTCTGTCGTCTTCTTCATCTCTGCTCTGTATCCGTCTGTCTCCAGGTCTCTAAAACCTCCTCCAGAGAGTGCTCCATCATGTGAAGGAGGACAAGTCCAGATGTCTTTCCTACGAATCCTGTTTATGTTTTTCTAGAGCCACTCAGATATTTTTGTATACTTCCATCTTGTGTTCTTAATATTTTTTAACTGACAAAACAAGAGCCTGCCCATATTTTTAACAGACTCCATTTTTAATCCTAGTAAGTATGGACCTGATTTTTCTCCTGCGGGTTCAGACTGAACCCCATCAGCCCCCTCGCTGACCCCTTTTAGTACCACATAGAACACAACCAGTCTGGATGCCTCGTCGATAAGTAGAGTCATGATGCCTTTGGTTCAGGAACAGCCCGTCCCTACTCCATCCTCTTCAGTGTCTCTGGGACATACTGCTTCCTGGATTAGGAAGGGGCTGACTGCCCCCTTCTGGTCTGGAGGCCCACAGCCCCACAATCATAGGATGTGTCTTCTGGCCTATCAGAGAGTCGTTGTCTGTCGCACATTGTCATGTCACATATTGGAGAGAAACATTGGACCTAATATTCTAATCACACATCTGTATTTACTATTTTCTTGAAGGTTCTTAAAGGAGAAAAAAATTATAATAATTGTGATCGAAATGACGTCATTGTCACCACCAGGCAGGGGGGAGGGGAGGGGGAGGGAGGGCAATATAGGGGCTCTGAGATGGTCATGTGATCTTTACGGTGGTCACATGAGCTCTGCTTTTTCATGTGTAGATTGTAACTGACAGCTGTCGCTACCTTAGCTTGTATTGTCGTCAGGACAACAGGGTGGAAATAGGACTAGACATTCTCTGAAAATGAAAGGAAATGTTAAATCATTGGATATACATTCTGAATATGAATTAAATCAAGGATTTAGGACCTATTAAAAACATTTGGACCGATAAACATTTGTGTTAATGGATGGCCAAATTCTCCATCGAGCAGTTGATTGTATAGTGATGATACCAAAGATGTTATTGTCTGGGTGTCATTAGACTGCGTTCAGTGTTGTCTTCCCTGCGTCTGCGGGTGACTGGACCTCCCAACCACACGTTTCCACCCTGCTGTCAGTGTTGTCTTCCCTGCGTCTGCGGGTGACTGGACCCCCCGACCACACGTTTCCACCCTGCTGTCAGTGTTGTCTTCCCTGCGTCTGCGGGTGACTGGACCCCCCGACCACACGTTTCCACCCTGCTGTCAGTGTTGTCTTCCCTGCGTCTGCGGGTGACTGGACCCCCCGACCACACGTTTCCACCCTGCTGTCAGTGTTGTCTTCCCTGCGTCTGCGGGTGACTGGACCCCCCGACCACACGTTTCCACCCTGCTGTCAGTGCCGACACGGCAGAAATCATGGTGACAACATACATTTGTTATATTAGAAAATTATGTTTCTCAGACAAGTGTGCTCATTTGAGCAATCTGCATTTTTTTTTCCCCTTAATGTGTCTGTGATCAGATTCAAAAGCAGCGTTTCATGTTAATGAAACAAGATTGTGATCGTGTGTTTTGTTTTTAACCTGAAAGTCTTAGGAATTCCCAGGTGGGTTTAGTGTTGTCAACATGTGACGACTGAGAGACAGGAAGATTGTGATTTCACCATTAAAACCTGTTCTCAGTTCTCCAGGGGTGCTGTGGATATTGACTCTTAACAGCTACACCGTTTGGCTGTTTCTCTTAAGAGGCCTTGATTTAAATTGTTTGGTGATCTCCCATTCTTCCAAAGTCTCACTAGTGTCTGGACTGGGGAGGTAGTGGATTGGCTCAGCCAGGGTTCACTAACTGCAATTTAGCTGTCGAAATTGGAAAGGAAAGAGGAGCAATTTGATTGGATGAATTCTTCTCATTTGATTAGAACCTTTACTATGAGTGGATGCAATGTTGCCTGAATTTTTTATAATCTTAATATTGGCCTGGGAAACAGAATTTGTATTTTGTGTAATGTCTTTGAATGCAGTGTTTTGCATTATTGATGATCGTTATTATTTTCATAGGGTCATTCAAATCAATTTGGTTTACTTGTTTTTTTTTTTTGTGCTGTTTATTTTTTTTCAAGTTCTCTGAATATGATGAAGTTTGGGTCTAAATGGCAGGGCTTTGTCCTGTGGAACATTTATCAGTTGAATTGGCAAAGTTCTAATTATAGTGAAATGCAGTGTCGGTCACCATAAGTCTGTATTGGTGCAATGATTCCATCACTGCTAATGTTGGCAGAAAAAAACCTGTTTTAAATGCGAATACAATACAAATCATGATAGAACTGTGCCCATCATACACTGAGGAGTAATATAACTTAGGAGTCTGTGTTCTCCTGGTGAAAGGTGCTTGAGGTTTCCTATATGGTTTGGAAGTAGCATTGATTTCATACACTGTTAACTACGCTCAGAACCACAGGAACACAGCATGAATATGTGTGTTTGTGTGTGTGTGTTTCCTTAGCTTACTCTCGCAATTATTTCGCCAAAATGTGACTTGTAGGTTCTGAAATGTGACATACTACAACTTGGGGAAATTGGATCTTTGTGAATTAAGTCTGTGAGTAAGTATAGCCTGTGAAGAATGCTCACTGGAGCGAAATACTGTTAACCGAAAATGTGGAAATGCACCATTTGAAGTGCAGTAACAAGGGGTTTAATGACATAATGAAACCTTTTCCTTTAACAGCTGATATGTTTAATCTGTGGTGATTTGACGTGAGCTGTTGATTCAAACAGCCAGTCACCTTAAACTTCATCTCTGACAGAGGACTTGGAGGGAGGGGAGGGATGGGGGGAGGGCGCATGCCAAATGTGTGTTTGTTGTATTGCTATTGATTATTACTCCTACGATTGAAATATTTTTTGTATACATAATAAAATGTTTTCCATATTAAAACGTCTTGGTTTTTTCCTGTGAGTCGTCATGTAAAAGCATAATGCATAGACGTAATGCTCAAAAGTCAAATGGGATGTCAAATTCACGTTATTTAGAGAATACTGGTATGAAAGCAAATCAGTGATGTAATGTTTTGAATTTGAAAAGGCATTGAATGTGGAATTTCTTGGTTTTGAATTCACCTCTTTAAAATGTACAGTTTGAATTTGAGCAACCTGAATTTCTGAGCCTTGAATTTTGGGATTTGATTTTTCAATTTGAGAGGTGAATTAAAGACCAACAAATTCGGTGGTGTTTGAATTTCAAGTATTCATTTCCTTTTAAATTTCAAAACATGTCACTGATTTGCTTCTATATACTGGTGTTAATCAGGTGAATTTGTGTGAAACAGAAGGTTGACTAGAGACAGCAAGTATGTTGCCATACCAGTCTCTGCCACACGATGGCAGAAGATGTCAAGGTGGAGTGTGGGAGGATCGCCTCCCTGCTTCTTCGGTGGCCTTGTATGAGCTTCTACAGTGATGATACTGTTTATTCATTTCATAGACATACAGGCTCCTCTCCAAGGTAACAAATAAATACAATCTAATGATTAAGAATGAGGCCTGTGAGCTACGTGGCCTTCACAGAGACAGGAGCGACGTGAGATGTTTGAAGCCTCTTCCTTGGGGTAGCGCAGCCGCAGCTGCATCCTGGTGAGGTCAGAGTGAAAACAAGAGTCAGGAAACGTACCGGACGGAAACGACCCTGTGTGGTGGGAGGATGTCCTCTCCAGGCTGAGAATAGAGATCACAGAACTATCTGTCCTCAAGTCACTGAACCCCCTTCCAATAGGACGGACCCAACTGCTAGGCTACCTCCCAGACCAGCAGAACACACACAGAGCAGATTGTTTTCCCTTCAAGCTACTTACTACACCTATCCCAACACCATTGTGGGTCACACATAGAATCACTGCATGGAGGAACGGTCTGTGTGTGCGATCTTTGTTTTCACCTTCAGAAAGGAACTGTTAAGTGTCGCTGGCAGCTGTCTTTGTTCCAAGAATAGAATTACACCACAATCTGTCTGATATGAAACATTCTCAGAGTGATAACAGGTCCTTTAGTGATGATGAATACCAGAAGGAGGGGGCGGACCTTTACTCTACAGTCTACAATATCACTCTTATGTCCCGTATTGTCAAGGATCTCAAGTGTTGTCAACAGTTTGATGTAGGACGTACGAACCGTGCCCCATTTTCATGCAGGGAAATCACTAAATATTATTGTTTCACAAATTAGGAAGCCCCACGTGAGCGGGGCTACAAAAATTGGTTGATACTCATAATGTTCCTCTCCACGGAAGTCTTTAGTAAAAGGCGAAAGGCTTGAGCGTATTGAAGAGAAACCAGAGAGTATTAAACGGCTTTGTCTTTGGTCTGCGTACACGCGAAAAGCATGATGGGAAATTAAGCAATTACGTTGAGCAAAACGGAACTTTTCCGCGATGCAACATTACATACAAACAGGACCCTCAAGTTTTATCAAACGTTTGGTGTTAATGCATGAGACCTGACAGCACTGTAAATAAGTTAAACTTTTTTAACTCTAGTTCTAACATGCAGTGTCACTGGAATGCGGAACCGTTTTTGCACTGATCATGGTTTTCTCGGAATGTTATTCGAATGGGACTAATTCAGTCATGTGATTTGGATAGGTTAGCTTGCTAAATGTGTACTAGTTTTCAACATAACACTCATTCATTACTGTAACTAGATTGCATTTTAGTAAAAGTAGTCGGTAACAATGTTGATGGTATTATCTGATGAACACAAGGAGCATTTGAGCTTTCTGTCGGATGTAGACCCAACAGGTAAATAATGTCTGTCTGTGCCTGCTAACGAGTGGCTGCGCTTATTACAAAACAGTTAAAACGCTAGTTGTTTCTATTGTACTCAAGGAACTTACTAACTAAACTATTGCATAACTAATGCAATCTACGTTCCCAGTGGTGGGTGAATTCGGCCGAATTGCCGTGGAATTCCTGCGAAAAGGAACGAACCCTAAAATCTACGAAGGAGCTGCCAGTAAGTATCAGCTAGCTAGCTGTCTATCTATAGCTGAGTTAGCCTACACATTTGAACATCTACTACCAAGTCAGTATAGAAATTCAACATAGTCAAGGACAGGGCTACGTCTTCACCGTCTAGCATACAACCACTGGACCATCTGAATTCTTGTTTAGGAAAGCTGAATGTTGCCGTGGAGACGGTGCAGCATGGCGTGGAAGGACTCATGTATCTTTTGACAGAGAGCTGCAAGCTTCTGGTAAGGACGGACCCACGGTGGCCTCTTCCCTGCTGCCAACTAGTGCGTGTTTATTCATCTGACCTATTGTCTGATTATCTGCATGTAGATTTCAGAGGTGGACTTTCAGGACTCTGTGCTGGTGCTGGGCTTCTCTGAGGAACTGAACCAGCTCCTGCTACAACTCTACCTGGAACACAGGAAGGAGATCAGAAGCATCCTGAGCCAGCTCAGCCCTTCTCTCCCACACTACCACAACCTGGAGTGGAGACTGGATGTACAGGTGTGTTTTCGTCCACGGGGCCATCTTTCTGTCTGATCTGTTTGTTTTGCCTTGCCGTCTTGGTCTCTGTTTCCACGGCAATGCCATGTGTTCACTCTCTCTCCCTCCCGCGTAGTTGGCCAGTCGAGCCCTGCGCCAGCAGGTGAAGCCAGTGGTGACCTTTAAGCTGCACCTCGAGGACAACAAAGGGGTGAAGAGGGCCAGAGTTCTCCAGACTGACCCCGCCACCCTGCTGCACCTCATCAGTAACCTGGAGACGGCCCTGGCCGAGCTTAAGACCAACCACTGCCGCAGGATCCTGCGCAACATCAAATAACGTCCCCAGTCTGCTGACCCTGGAGCTCTGTGGCATCAGACTGGGTTCTGCACTGACACAAAACACAGTATAACGTCTAGGTTCCCAGGGTGGAATCAGAATGGGTTAGAAAGATCTTAATCTCTAGTCTGTGCAATGTGAAACTCCTCACTCGTGGTTTGGTGTTATACACAACCCTGCCAGTAGAGGGGGCCACTTTCAAGCCTCGAGACTGGAGGAGGGGTGGAGCAAGGACAGTCAGCACTGATAAAGTGAGATTAGGCGACAGACAGCCGCATATAATGAGTATTTACAGACACAGACTGCATTGAGATACAAAGATGAAAGGCAGTGCAATTCAAATAGTCTAATTTTTTCTAAAGTTTGATCGACTAAACATGCGAGAATAAGGAGGGAGGGCATTTTGTCTGACCAAGGGCAGTTTCTGGCATTTATTAAGTAGTGTAAAGTTCACGGCTCGGTAATCATTTGCATAATATTTTGTTTGCGCGTCAGAAGCTCCAAGTAGTTGTTTATGAAACAATCAAATTAATCCCCAAAACAGCTCCAAGCTGTCTGGACTGTTTGAGATTTTGTCACACACTTGGCCACTACTTCACAGGTCGAAGTAATCATCTTAATGCTGTGTTGCTATTGCATTTGACATCTGTCTTTTTTTAATTATTAGTGTTTTAAAACGTTTATTGTATTTGATACCAGTATTTGTTCTGAAACTATGAGTGTTGTTGTTGCTGGGACCAACTAAATGTAGAGAAACGAAGACCATTGCACTGGAACACAAAAGAGACTAGAAAACGGTTACTTTTTTTATTTTTTATTACTAACAACATTGTGTCTTGCTTCAAAAATGTACCCTCTAACCAAGAATACGGACGAAATGTGCCATTATCATGGATGTTTATTGTCCATAATCCGCCTTTTGCATTTTCAATTTTTTTGGCCTGGAAGTGTGGCCCATGTGATTGCCTGAATGTTATGTTACATGTCGGGATTTGTTGAGACATTAAATTAGGTTGATTGCACTTGATGTTTTTTTTAATGATTTGTGGGAATAAGACAACTTTAGTTATAAGAAAAATCATCACACAGCTTAAGGCCAGGACAAGTGGATTGGTTGTTGCTGCACATTATTTATATATATATATATATATATATATTCATATCAATCGATTGAGCAATAAAGATATATACTGTATATAATAACATTAAATATACAAGCTAGAGGTGGCATGTTATGTTAGCTAGCATGTTATGGAATCAGGCCATCTGTGACGCATGAGACCTGTGTCATTCACCTTCCCTAGGGACTCCCTCAGACCAGGAGCCTTCTAGAAGGTCAGAGTTCCCTCCGGTAACTGTCCTGCTGCTGTGAGGTCCCCCTCACCACTACAGGATATGACACAGGTGTTTCCTGTGCATCATTTCCTTAAAATGACACCACTTCCTGGTACCACCTGCCTTCACATCTGAAGGCTAAATATATAGAGATCAATACTAAAGTACAGTTAATGGATAATTTTGGTTGGAACAGTGGTTTAACATATTGCTCACTGTCAGTGTCATGTCTTGTTAATATGCAGAAGACTCTTATCTTGTTATGCCAAATTCCTATAAAATGTTAATGCAGGGTGGAATTGATCAGATTGGACGTGACACACAGTGGGACAAGGCTCTCACAAGCACGTATCTTTGAACAGTCAGCTGCAGCCACAAGACAAGAACAATTCAATCAGATTTCACTTAAGTGAGTTCTGGTGAAATCCATTAGGACTCTCTTTCCCAGGCGTAGATGCTGTGAGAGTGTGCTATGTGTGGGTGGTGATGGTGCTGGAGGAGAAGGGGGGGTGAAAGAGTAAGAGGTCAGCAGCTATGGGGGGGGATTCAGTAACAGGTGGTTTTCTCAGGCTCGGGTGAGTGGGAGAGAGGCTTGGTTTCAGACGTCAGCTGAACTTTTGCCAAAGTCAACTGTTCTCATGGACAGATGCAGGAAAACCTCAGAAGGCCTACCTCAGTGACAGGCTTTGTGTTGTGCCTGTGAGTGTATATTTATATATATATCAGAAAAGCAGAGTCATCTTAAAGGTTATTGATGTGTGTATGAGTATTTATCCCAATCCTCCCCCTGTAAAAGTATTATCGATATTTCTTACCAGGAAGCTTGATGTAATAAGTAAAGGGCATATACTGTGTCACGTTAACTCTTTACTGCTTTGCTCCACCAGGAAAAGTCTTGTTCAGTGTGCCAGAACTGCTTGCTCTCAGTCCAACAGGTTGAACTGAATTAAAAACAGGCTAAAGACTTGACAATGCCATAACCGACTCACCGAGTTTGTATGACTCACTTTCTATTTGCGATGAATAGAGCTAGGGTAGGCTTAGAAAAAAAAGGAGTTGCATAATAAAGTCTGGGTTCACAAGAGACTTAGTTGTGAATAACCTTGGCTTCAGCTTAGTGGCCAAAGCATGTCTGTGCTACACAGGTTGTCTGGGTTCAAACACTGTACACGTCATAGGGTGGGTAACAGGCGGAATATGCGGCTGGTCAGTGCATTGTTGAGGATGAAGAACCACCGCATCAAAGGGGATTGTCTTACATGGTGGCACGTGCCAAATCTTAGCTCTGGCCATTTCAAGGGACAGCTGTCTATTATAAATGTCCATGCTTTCATTCTACCACTGATGGTATGAAGGGGACAGGGTGGCCAAACAGGCTTCATTTGATTTCTTTTTAATGAGGCTTCTTCTGGTTACTACACCAGGAGAGCCAGAAGTTTTTAAACTTGTGCTTCGTAGATGAGATCTTGCTTCATCTAGACAACACATTGGATTTCTTGCATAATTTGTGTAGAAAACTTACATTTGTGGTAGATGTGTAGGATACATGTCTTTCAAAGCAATATTTAGCTAATTGAGTACGAGACGTTATGGCGGAATTTAATGTCCACAGTGTTTGTGTCGATAATGCACATTTCATTTTGACTGATGATTTTTCAAACCTTATAGGCTTCCAGATGACATCCTTCTGAAGTACCATGCACAATTTCACTTTGATATGTCAAAAGATGACTGAATTACAGCTGCTTAAACTTTGTCCCAAAGCTGACCAAAGCTAATAGTCTGTCCTTTCTATTCACAGATTGAACAGTTGATGTGTAGCAGAGGGGATAGAGAGGCTGACTTGTAACCACATGCTCTTGAGTTCAAATCTACATTCAGCCTGTTTCTTATTGGCCAAGCATGAATTGTGTTTGCTCTCTCGTTGTCCAACTCTTGACCTTCTACAACGTACATTGTATAATATTTTGCCATTTTGATTAGGAACCCGCATTGCTGCTTGCAGCTATATTTATTATTCATTCGTATGTATAGTTTATTCATGGCACTATTGAATTCATGAATATTAGGCATAGAAAAGGCCCCACATGATTGCTTTTATCAACAGTCAAATCTGTTAAACCGTCCTGTAGGCTAGGCTAATGGGAGGGCCTGTACGCCACAGGCTGTATCAGATTAAACATTCCTAGAAGCTTATGTGTTGGTGTTTGTATGATACGGATGACGCTGTTATTTTTGACTTCTTAAAACGCATAATAGTTAGATTGTCCAGCAGGTTTAGGATGTAAACCAACTATGAACTGTGTGCTGTTCCATCTGAGGTTTGTGCCTGTCCCAATTATGTCCTTACGGGGCAGTGTGCAACAGCTGTGATTTTCTTCTTTGAAACTTCGACAATTCATTTGAATCAGGAATTTGTTACAGTAGGACTTAGTCTGGGTTATTTTAAGTAGTCTGATTTCTTTCTTTAGCACAATTGTAGATTTTGTGTCCATGGTGGTTTCAGTCTGTTTAAGGCGTTGTTTTGTAATCACGAAACCGTGTTAAACCCCTCGAGCGCCGTGCTTATGAATTATGCATGAGAGCCTGCTGACACAGACACAGGCGTCGTCGTAGGAAAGTGGAGTTTACAAACTTTGGGACGGGAGCGGAGTCCGGGCAGCAAAGAAACTGAAGGAATTTTGCCGTCGAAACAGGACATAAAGTTAAAAGTAACCATTCTCATGTAGGGGGCACTTTTAAGTGTTCTCTCTAACTTTTCGAGAGTTGTTTTTGCGTAACAAATGACTGAGAGGTGAGAAAACATTTTGTCCACCGAGAGTGTTATTGAAAGTTAAAGTAAAGAACTACACCGAGGTGCATATAGATTCACCGGACAACTTTCTGTCGTCGCATTATACAGTTCCGATTTCAATACATTTGTATTGTTTTGCTAACTTTTTCGTCAATCAAAAATGAGCAATAACCCACTGCAGCCAATGCCTGGACAACAAGTTATCCATGTCGCGCAAGATCTGGATACAGATCTCGAGGCGCTTTTTAATTCGGTTATGAACCCCAAACCGAGTTCATGGAGGAAAAAACTTTTACCGGAGTCTTTTTTCAAGGAACCCGACTCTGGATCTCACTCCCGACAGTCAAGTACTGATTCTGGGAGTCATCCGCCCCGGCTGACTGTGCAGCACGTACGGTCACATTCCTCGCCCGCGTCCCTCCAACTTGGAACGGGAGCCAACCCAACTCCAAGTCCAGTACATCATGCGCACATCCGACACCAATCTTTCGATGTGGCCGAGGAGCTACCGCTGCCTCCAGGATGGGAGATGGCCTACACTTCCAACGGACAAAAGTATTTTCTAAAGTAAGTGTACATTTCATTCTGCTGACCTTTGACATCCCCGTGACGCTTACTTTCAAGTGCTCCATGGGGTTCTTCAACACATTTATCAAAAATACAATTTGGACTTGTGCCATTACGTTGCGGGGCCCTAATCAGACGCATGTAAAGGTCAAATAACGACGTGATAGACGGCCTCTGTGTATGTAACTTGAGAGTGAGCCTCAAGAACAATAGATGAGGATCAGTCGTGAACGAGCGCCCCTGTGCGTAGCGGCCGTTCCCTGTTTTGTTTTCTGTCTGTCAGCTAAAACCCCCACACTCGCCCACCCTTACTGACGGGTCGAATCCAGTACCTAACGTAGTGTATCCTAACACATGTGTGTTTTAGCTGCAAGGCCTGCCGCTATCCCTGCCTGTTAAACAGGAAGGCTTTTATTTTTCATTTTCGAAACTTGACAAACATAAACCACATAGTTTGAAGCGCATAGGCTATGTCTTTAAAAAACTTTACATTTTGCACTACACTCAATTCCTGTAATATTTGTATTTTATATTGTATTTTATATTGTAAATTGGCAACTTATATTTTACTTATTGTATATTTTATTTTAATTGTATTCCACTTAGTATTGCTAGTTTATGTATCCTTAGTATAGTTAGACCACATATTTAAATTTAAGATTCCTATATGTTTACTGTATGCACCTTCCTGCCAAAGCAAATTCCGTGTCTGTGCAAACTTTCATGAGGAATAAATCCCATTCTGATTCTGATTCTATTGTTTATATCTAGGTTAATCCCTTTATGGGAATTATTTAATCGGCATCACTAAATAATGACAAAGAATGAGCACCTGCCAGGATTATTTTATTCTCTAGATGGCCTTGTGAGTTTGGGCTAGGCTACATGATATCCCATCACTTCTCGACCATTGTGCAATAGCAGCCTAAGTAGAGAAGGTGTTAGTGTTTTGTTTCCTCGTCTGAGGATCCGCCAGTGCAGCCAAGCCGTCTGCCCTCTGACCGGGTGGACATAATCTCCTCTCACGCACAGAGAAGCAGCAGGGGTTCAGGAGGAGATAGGAGATACTGCTGTGTGTGGTGTCAATGACCTCTCAACTTCCACCTGGTCTCTGCTCAGGACCCAGGTGTATATAAAGTGTCTTAATCTGAAGTATCTACTGTGTGAGCAGATTAGGAACAGTCATGGTCTCCCCGTCTCTCTTAACGCTCTCTTGTCTCTCTTTCTCTCTTTCTCTGTCTCGCTCTGTCTCTTTCTTGCTCTCTCGCTCTCTGTCTCTTTCTCTCTCTCTCTTTCACTCACACACACACACACACCTTTCTCAGTAGCCTGTGTTCCGGTTCTCTCTCTCTCTTTCACTCACACACACACATACACACACACACACACACACACACACACACACCCTTCTCAGTAGCCTGTGTTCCGGTACATCTACTGTAGATAAGGATGTGATTAGCTTATCAGTGGAGACGTTGTATCAGTCCATCTTCGCTGCTGAAGGTGTGACCAGCCAGTCTCAATGCTAATGTGTGTTTTAGAGTCCTCGCCCTAAGTGAGCGGGGGTGATTACTCCCATTCTTCCCTGCCCTAGGGTCACCCTGCTCACCTGACCGACTGTGTCTGTGTGTGTGTGTGAGAGAGAGGCCGATACAGAGGATACTAGTGTGAGAGAGGGAGACTGAAGTGGCATTGAAAAGCTTGTGTGTGTGTGTATGGGGGGGGGGGACGGGGCCAGCTCTGTGGAGTGTTTTCAGGGGGCAGTAATTATAGAAGGTGTGAGAAAACGGCACCCTAGGGCACGAGCCAACACACACACACGCAATGAAACAGTATTTAATCCTACTCTGGTGAAACAATAATCAGGCAAGTTGCAGGGCATCTTGTACTGTGAGGTGAGAGGGGCAGAAAGAGAGAGAGACAGGTAGGCAGTGCGGTGAGAGGTGCAGAAAGAGAGAGAGAGACAGGTAGGCAGTGAGGTGAGAGGGGCAGGAAGAGAGAGACAGGTAGGCAGTGAGGTGAGAGGGGTAGAAAGAGAGACAGGTAGGCAGTGAGGTGAGAGGGGCAGACAGAGAGAGACAGGTAGGCAGTGTGGTGAGAGGGGCAGAAAGAGAGAAAGAGAGAGACAGGTAGGCAGTGTGGTGAGAGGGGCAGACAGAGAGAGAGAGAGAGAGACAGGTAGGCAGTGTGGTGAGAGGGGCAGACAGAGAGAGAGAGACAGGTAGGCAGTTTGGTGACAGAAGAAGCCAACAGACCGGGAGGGAGGAAAGAGGAGACTGAGTTGGTGGACGACCACAAACGAGAGGCTGTCTGGGAATACCCGTAATCAAGGGTTCTATGGAAGGTTCCTCCTTCTCCATCCTGTCCACCTCCTTCCCACTTCCCCCCCCAAGCGCGGGGGATGGGCAGGCATGGCTGTCTCCTGTCCCCTGGGGGGAAGAGGGGGGGGAAGGGGTCCTCTGTGTTTCTGTCACCATCAGCAGAGCTGGGAGATCCTGCACTCACCGCACCCTGCAATTAATCGGGCCTGCACCCCCATCCCTGAAGCCATTCAGTCATATAGGGGGTGTTAGAACTCGTACTAGAGTTCGAGATTTCTTTTGTAATTTGGACAAGCGTGTGTGTGTGTGCGAGCATGAGCACGTGCGTCTTCCCAGAAGACTGATTCAACCAATTATTGTTATATCCTCCCACACGCACACTTTCATAAATGCACCCACGCGTTTGAATGTACGATTAGCCTCTTGCATCACAATGACTAGATACATTTCCTGCAGTTCCCACTGAAGGGAAGAGGTCAGCAAGCAATGGGGGGGGGGGGGGAGGGCAGTCTGCTCCAAGGTCCTTCCCCCAGTTCACCTCCCCCTGGAGACGTGTCCAGACCCATCTGAGCCTTTATTCCTCCCCCCTCCTCCTCCCCTCCTCCCCCCCAGCCCCCCCATCCCCCTCCTTCTGAAATAAGAGATGGTTCCATTGCTCCATAGAAAGTCACTGAGACTTCTGTGTGTGTTTGTGTGTCCACATGCATGTCTGATTGCCTGGGAATGTGTGTGTGTCTGGTGTGTGTGCGCGTGTGTGACTAGTGTGCGTGTGTAAGAGAGAGGCTGTATGTCTAGCATGCTGCACAAGGCTGTCTCCAAGCCAGCGTGCCAGGGCGTGTGTCTGGAGAGCTGGATTCTCCTCCTGGGTTGAGGGGCCTTGAGTCAAGGTGCTCTGCCCTTATCCAGTCAGCGTTCTGTGTCCTCAGACGACTTCCCCAGCCTGGGGATCCATACCAGCTCTACGCGGAATGCTTGGATGTGTGTTCCTGTTCAAGATTGGGATTTCTGGCAGCTTGTTTTCTGTGGACCATCTGTCGGCCATCTTTGAGCCGTTATCGTGAACGTTTTGAGTCTGAAGGAACACAGACAGACAGACAGACAGACGAGGGCCTTGTGCCTTGGTTTTCTAAACGGGCACATGCTGCAGCCAGCCCTGCAGGGTCCTAAAGAGGCCCGGGGCTGATTAAGAATAGCTTCCTGTCTGTGTTTTTACTAGGAGAACGAGAAGCTCTTCTCCGAGAGAAAGGAGTCCGAACAGAAGCACCTTTATAATGCCAGTTGTGGGACAAGCTGCAGAGTTACTTGCTCTGCAGAGTTACTTGCTCTGCAGAGTTACAGGGCTGCAGAACCATATTGCTCCGGCGAGTTGCGTGACAGGCAGACATAAACTGTATAAAAGCAATTTAACTACAGGCAGAGCCAGGGTCATATGGGCAGAAATGAAACCATCAAGGCAGGTTTGTGTATGTGTGTCTGTACCGTGTTCTAAGCTCTCTATGCTCTACTGCCCAGCCTGTACCGTGTTCTTAGCTCTCTGTGCTCTACTGCCCAGCCTGTACCGTGTTCTTAGCTCTCTGTGCTATACTGCCCAGCCTGTACCGTGTTCTAAGCTCTCTATGCTCTACTGCCCAGCCTGTACCGTGTTCTTAGCTCTCTGTGCTATACTGCCAAGCCTGTACCGTCTTCTTAGCTCTCTGTGCTCTACTGCCCAGCCTGTACCGTGTTCTTAGCTCTCTGTGCTCTACTGCCCAGCCTGTACCGTGTTCTTAGCTCTCTGTGCTCTACTGCCCAGCCTGTACCGTGTTCTTAGCTCTCTGTGCTATACTGCCCAGCCTGTACCGTGTTCTAAGCTCTCTGTGCTCTACTGCCCAGCCTGTACCGTGTTCTAAGCTCTCTGTGCTATACTGCCCAGCCTGCGGCCTTCTGCTGTCTCCCAGTACAACAGCTGAGGTGCCACCCTGTGCGTGCCCCTGTGGCGCCCCTCTTCCAGACCCCATACACACAGACACCCAATCCATAGAAACACTGTTATTTATGGGCCAGGGGCTGGACACACTGCCTGCCAGGATGTGTGTGTGTGTGTGTAGGTGTGACCTTCCCTGGCCACCCGAAAGGACAAAAGCTCCTTGGTGTAGCGTGTGTGTGTGTACTTCTGAGTGTCTGTGATCAGACTTCTTGTCTCTGTGACTGTCATGGCACCGTTTCCACGCCCACACACAATGATCCCCTTTGACTTGTGGAGAATTTACTCTTAACTTTGAAAAGGTTCTATTTCTGGACATGGTGTTCTATATTTAAATGCTGTAATTGAATTACATGGAGTCGGCGATGGTCGCCAACGATTAATTCAGACTTCTGAAGCAAAGTAGCTCAAAGTTCCCCTGTTAGACACAGAATGTGTGTGTGTTGATACTGACCTTGACCCAGGGTTTTCTTACGGGAAGGCAGCTGTAACCTGTCAGCAGAGGAGAGCGGGGAGAGACATACTTCTGTGATCTGCTTCTTATCCACACACACACACACACACAAAAGCCTTTGTGCTTCTGTGAGTGTGTTCCAGCTGACTAGGAGAGAGCCTCTCCAGCGGAGGTCTTGGAAGAGGCTGCGTTGTTTAGTCTGACAGGCCTTCCCCTCAGCAGCTTTAGGTACCCTGTCCTGTCAGAGGACACATGTCTGCCTATGGTGGTTACAATTGTCGATCTCTGTCTTTTTCTTTCTTTCTCTCTCTCTCTCTCTCTCTCTCTCTCTCTCTCTCTCTCTCTCTCTCTCTCTCTCTCTCTCTCTCTCTCTCTCTCTCTCTCTCTCTCTCTCTCTCTCTCTCTCTCTCTCTCTCTCCTCCCCCCCTCATGCCGTTTCTCCTTCTGCGTTCTCTCTCCTTCCATCCCAGCACATAAAGTGTATTATCTTTGGCTCATCCATGCTGCATAACAAGAGGCGTGTGTTCCCCTTAGTGTATGTGTCACCGTTTCCCAGTGACGGCGTGTGGATGGAGCCAGCAGAAGACACGCGTCCAGGGGATGAGATGGCTGTGGATAGTGGCACAGTGGTATTTTCCACAGTCCCCCCCCCCCCACCTCCCCATCTTCAATAAGCAGCTCAGAGAGATGGTGCCGTCTACAGGATATGGAACTGGTCATTTCCTGTTGTTTGGAGTTGGAAATGGCTAAAGGGGCTCTGCGGGGTTTCACGAAGCGAAAACAATAAACAGGGCCACGCCACTTCAAAGGGCCGTCCGGAGTGGGAGGGGGAGGGGGAGGGGGAGGGGGGGCACTACACACAGCCTCTCTTTGCTTTGTGTTAGGGCCTGCCTGCCTGCCTGCCTGCCTGCCTGCCTGCCTGCCTGCCTGCCTGCCTGTCTGCCTGTCTGTCTGTCTGTCTGTCTGTCTGTCTGTCTGTCTGTCTGTCTGTCTGTCTGTCTGCCTGTCTGCCTGACTCTGTCTGTCTTTCGGTCTGACTCGGTCTGTCTACACATCTGTTAGTGAGTACATTCAGACCATCTCTTATCTTCATACCCATGAAATCAACCACATCGAGTCTCACTCAAAAGCTTGGGCTTTGCTGTCCTCATTGTTCCCTGTTTTGAATACCTCTGAGGGACGAGGCCTCAGAGAGCTGTGATGTTGTTGAAGGGGCCTTGACAGCACTGAGGTAGACTAAATCAGCCTAATTATCCAGAAAAGCATCTGCATTCCTCGCCACTTCAAAAGGGCCATGTGGGAACGCTGACACCCAGGATCTGGGATCCTGAATGCGCTGGGGCCTACTTGATATGGCAGGCCTGGAGACAGAGTTGGTTGTTTTCAAAGGAGAGACTGTTTATCCTTAAACAGAGATGTGAAGGGAGTGGAGCGAGGCCCAGGCCGTCTCTCTCTCTCGCTCTCTCGCTCTCTCTTTCCCTCTCTCTCTCTCGCTCTTTCTCTCTCTCTCTCTCTCTCTCTCTCGCTCAGGTGTTTCATCGTGTCCGCCATGGATGAGTGTGTGTTTACGTTTGGGCCTGAGGATCATGGCTTCCGGTAAGCCTGCCAGTCCTGTGGACGGTAAATGTGTGGCCCTTTTATTGAAGTTTTTTTCCTGCCCTGGGTGGTAGCCAGTTAAAGGCCGTGCTCTTACTGTGGAGAAGTGTCTGAACACACACACGTGCACACACTCCAACATATACACACTCACTGATTGACTGCCCCCCTGCCCAACTCTGCTCCCTCCCTCCCTCCCTCCAGTGTAGCCTATTCATGGGCTATGGAATGTGAACAGCAGCTATGTGGGTGTATTGTTCCCAGGGCAGTGGAGGCTTTAGCTGCCCCAGCCTCTAGCTGCCTCCCTGGGCCTCCAACCCAGCCTCTCTGGCCTCCTAGCCAGCCTCTCTGGCCTCCAGCCCAGCCTCTCTGGCCTCCTAGCCAGCCTCTCTGGCTCC